>NW_027459541.1:130000-142500 GCF_050624435.1 Tenrec ecaudatus | reverse complement strand
TCTCGCTCACGCTCTCGCTCTCGCTCACACTCTCGCTCTCGCTCACGCTCTCGCTGATTTAGGAGGCTCAGCACAAGGCTCTTGATTCATGTTTCACTCATGGTGGCTCTTTTTCCCCAAGAGTAATAAAACCCCATTTCTGATTCACAGCTAACGAAATGTCCACACTAAACAGTCCCACATTAGGGTTTATTTGCATGGCCCGATCACACGGGGTATCGTGTTCATTCGTTACATTGTTAGCAAATTATCCAGTCTCCTGGATAGATCACAACCACCTCACATTTGCATTCGCGGGTCTCTATGAATCAGCCTCAACTCAATGGCAATGAATTTTTTAGTTCGGTTAACCCAGTTAGTTGGCGAGAGTTACAGAGATTAAGGCTGGAAGATATCAAGTCATTCACTGCATTGCATTTGGCTGCTTTCAAAAACTAGCCCATGACAACTCCATGGGTCATAGCAGAATATTATTCAATATAGGGCTTAGGTCAAAGGGCACTGGAAATATACTATAACTATCACCGTGGGCTGAAGTACACCAATTATCATGAAATTGGTGCAGGATCAGGCAGAATTTCAGCATTTGTTCTGTTTTGCATGGGATCAGCATGTGTAAGGGCTGACCCAATGACAACTAACTGCAGCATATTGAAGCACTGCGTTAACTGAAATGCATAATCCCTAAAATTAAAGCATTATTGTTCTCACTAAAAGTAAGCACTTCCTTTATTCCCACCCCACCACACCCCGCTTTCTTAGTAGAAGGAGTGAGTGTTCCCTTCTTGCTTATGACATAAAGTAGAAAATTTCCATCCTGGACTTAGATTCAGCATCAGTAAAATCCATCTTATCTGTGCAAATTTCTCTCACCATTCTACTTTTCCAAGATTTCGATTGGGATTTTGATTAATAATGTATCTATTTAATCCTATATACAAGGTGAATAAAATGTGCATGGCTTTAAACCTCTTGAGTTTGCATTGCAGAAAAAAGTAAATCAACTTACATGGACAATTAATGATATGTTACCTTCTTTTGCCATTTGATCATTTCTTGTTTATATGTTTTTCACCAAAACATTGCCAATTTTTCATAGAAATGATCACATCTAGTATTTTTATACGTTGCTCCTTGGCTGCCGGCAGGTGCTCATTCATTCAATAAGTATTGAATAGCTAATAACACGTTAGACCTTGGGGATGAAATCCTGAACAAGACAAAAATGATTTTATTTCTTCTAGTGAAGCTAACCGTATAGTAATAAATTCCAATGACTAAACATTCAATAATAAACCTGGGAACTGAGTATTAAAGTAGGAGAAGTGCAAGTTCTCTGGGAGGAAATAGACCAGGCTAAAAGACAACACACAGCCATCACGTCAATGTCTACTGATAGCAGCCCTATAGCTAGGGCAGGGAGACGTGCCCCGCACGTTTCTGAGACTATAACTTTTTATGGGAGCAGACAGTCTTGCTTTTTTTCCTGGAGTAAGTAGAAAACCCCGTTATCAAGTCGATGCCAACTCCCAACGATGGTATAGGACAGGTAGCACTGCTCTTGCGGGTTTCTAAGACTGTAACTCTTGACGGAGCAGCTGGGGTTACAGTTAGCATCCTGAGGCTGGTGGAAATGTCTCCTTCAACGAGACTGAGACCAAAAGGCTTACAGTCATCCTTGTCACTCTTCCTCCGGGACATGCCATGATCTGTTTGCCAGAAAACCTTGGGGATTCTAACTCTGCAAAAGAGCCAGATTCATCGCTTCTTTTGTCTCTGCCTTCTACCACTTCTACATCATTAATCTCTGATTTCTGCAATAGCCTCCTGCCTGCTCTCCTGCCTCTGCCTTTACAGAAGCATGCACTACATTCAATTCCAAATACACATACCTATTACTCGCTATTATTTGCATAATATAAATTTCATTTCTGTCCATATCAATGGAATAAAAGCCATAATCTTTCTACTGGTCTAAGAGATTTCTTTAATTTCTCCTCCACCCCTCTGAAATATTTCTCCCATCACACTAGATCCTGTGATGGGAGGCTCTTCCTGCAGACCTGCCCAGTGCTTCCTTGGGACCCAAGAATGCGGTTCACTCTTTGAAATGGTTTTCTTCTAAGTATCCACTTGACTAGGTCCATTACTTCTTATAGTTCTTTTTCAAATGCCACTTTGTCACTGCTGTGTTTCCTGACAATTGCATAATTACATTTACTTTCTGACCCATCCCAATTCTCCCTGTCTCTCCTGCTTAGCCATTTTGTCCATAGTACTGAACATCAACTGTCATAGTGTGCAGTTCGTCACGCTCTCGCTCTCGCTCACGCTCTCGCTCTCGCTCACGCTCACGCTCTCGCTCACGCTCACGCTCTCGCTCTCGCTCTCGCTCTCGCTCACGCTCTCGCTCTCGCTCACGCTCTCGCTCTCGCTCTCGCTCACGCTCTCGCTCACGCTCACGCTCTCGCTCTCGCTCACGCTCTCGCTCTCGCTCTCGCTCTCGCTCTCGCTCACGCTCTCGCTCTCGCTCTCGCTCTCGCTCTCGCTCACGCTCTCGCTCTCGCTCTCGCTCTCGCTCTCGCTCTCGCTCTCGCTCTCGCTCACGCTCTCGCTCTCGCTCACGCTCTCGCTCTCGCTCACGCTCTCGCTCTCGCTCACGCTCTCGCTCTCGCTCTCGCTCTCGCTCTCGCTCACGCTCTCGCTCTCGCTCACGCTCTCGCTCTCGCTCACGCTCTCGCTCTCGCTCACGCTCTCGCTCACGCTCTCGCTCTCGCTCACGCTCTCGCTCTCGCTCACGCTCTCGCTCTCGCTCACGCTCTCGCTCTCGCTCACGCTCTCGCTCTCGCTCACGCTCTCGCTCTCGCTCACGCTCTCGCTCTCGCTCACGCTCTCGCTCTCGCTCACGCTCTCGCTCTCGCTCACGCTCTCGCTCTCGCTCACGCTCTCGCTCTCGCTCACGCTCTCGCTCTCGCTCACGCTCTCGCTCTCGCTCACGCTCTCGCTCTCGCTCACGCTCTCGCTCTCGCTCACGCTCTCGCTCTCGCTCACGCTCTCGCTCTCGCTCACGCTCACGCTCTCGCTCTCGCTCACGCTCTCGCTCTCGCTCACGCTCTCGCTCTCGCTCACGCTCTCGCTCTCGCTCACCCTCTCGCTCTCGCTCACGCTCTCGCTCTCGCTCACGCTCTCGCTCTCGCTCACGCTCTCGCTCTCGCTCACGCTCTCGCTCTCGCTCACGCTCTCGCTCTCGCTCACGCTCTCGCTCTCGCTCACGCTCTCGCTCTCGCTCTCGCTCTCGCTCTCGCTCACGCTCTCGCTCTCGCTCTCGCTCTCGCTCTCGCTCTCGCTCTCGCTCACGCTCTCGCTCTCGCTCACGCTCTCGCTCTCGCTCACGCTCTCGCTCACGCTCTCGCTCTCGCTCACGCTCTCGCTCTCGCTCACGCTCTCGCTCTCGCTCACGCTCTCGCTCTCGCTCACGCTCTCGCTCTCGCTCACCCTCTCGCTCTCGCTCACGCTCTCGCTCTCGCTCACGCTCTCGCTCTCGCTCACGCTCTCGCTCTCGCTCACGCTCTCGCTCTCGCTCACGCTCTCGCTCTCGCTCACGCTCTCGCTCTCGCTCACGCTCTCGCTCTCGCTCACGCTCTCGCTGATTTAGGAGGCTCAGCACAAGGCTCTTGATTCATGTTTCACTCATGGTGGCTCTTTTTCCCCAAGAGTAATAAAACCCCATTTCTGATTCACAGCTAACGAAATGTCCACACTAAACAGTCCCACATTAGGGTTTATTTGCATGGCCCGATCACACGGGGTATCGTGTTCATTCGTTACATTGTTAGCAAATTATCCAGTCTCCTGGATAGATCACAACCACCTCACATTTGCATTCGCGGGTCTCTATGAATCAGCCTCAACTCAATGGCAATGAATTTTTTAGTTCGGTTAACCCAGTTAGTTGGCGAGAGTTACAGAGATTAAGGCTGGAAGATATCAAGTCATTCACTGCATTGCATTTGGCTGCTTTCAAAAACTAGCCCATGACAACTCCATGGGTCATAGCAGAATATTATACAATATAGGGCTTAGGTCAAAGGGCACTGGAAATATACCATAACTATCACCGTGGGCTGAAGTACACCAATTATCATGAAATTGGTGCAGGATCAGGCAGAATTTCAGCATTTGTTCTGTTTTGCATGGGATCAGCATGTGTAAGGGCTGACCCAATGACAACTAACTGCAGCATATTGAAGCACTGCGTTAACTGAAATGCATAATCCCTAAAATTAAAGCATTATTGTTCTCACTAAAAGTAAGCACTTCCTTTATTCCCACCCCACCACACCCCGCTTTCTTAGTAGAAGGAGTGAGTGTTCCCTTCTTGCTTATGACATAAAGTAGAAAATTTCCATCCTGGACTTAGATTCAGCATCAGTAAAATCCATCTTATCTGTGCAAATTTCTCTCACCATTCTACTTTTCCAAGATTTCGATTGGGATTTTGATTAATAATGTATCTATTTAATCCTATATACAAGGTGAATAAAATGTGCATGGCTTTAAACCTCTTGAGTTTGCATTGCAGAAAAAAGTAAATCAACTTACATGGACAATTAATGATATGTTACCTTCTTTTGCCATTTGATCATTTCTTGTTTATATGTTTTTCACCAAAACATTGCCAATTTTTCATAGAAATGATCACATCTAGTATTTTTATACGTTGCTCCTTGGCTGCCGGCAGGTGCTCATTCATTCAATAAGTATTGAATAGCTAATAACACGTTAGACCTTGGGGATGAAATCCTGAACAAGACAAAAATGATTTTATTTCTTCTAGTGAAGCTAACCGTATAGTAATAAATTCCAATGACTAAACATTCAATAATAAACCTGGGAACTGAGTATTAAAGTAGGAGAAGTGCAAGTTCTCTGGGAGGAAATAGACCAGGCTAAAAGACAACACACAGCCATCACGTCAATGTCTACTGATAGCAGCCCTATAGCTAGGGCAGGGAGACGTGCCCCGCACGTTTCTGAGACTATAACTTTTTATGGGAGCAGACAGTCTTGCTTTTTTTCCTGGAGTAAGTAGAAAACCCCGTTATCAAGTCGATGCCAACTCCCAACGATGGTATAGGACAGGTAGCACTGCTCTTGCGGGTTTCTAAGACTGTAACTCTTGACGGAGCAGCTGGGGTTACAGTTAGCATCCTGAGGCTGGTGGAAATGTCTCCTTCAACGAGACTGAGACCAAAAGGCTTACAGTCATCCTTGTCACTCTTCCTCCGGGACATGCCATGATCTGTTTGCCAGAAAACCTTGGGGATTCTAACTCTGCAAAAGAGCCAGATTCATCGCTTCTTTTGTCTCTGCCTTCTACCACTTCTACATCATTAATCTCTGATTTCTGCAATAGCCTCCTGCCTGCTCTCCTGCCTCTGCCTTTACAGAAGCATGCACTACATTCAATTCCAAATACACATACCTATTACTCGCTATTATTTACATAATATAAATTTCATTTCTGTCCATATCAATGGAATAAAAGCCATAATCTTTCTACTGGTCTAAGAGATTTCTTTAATTTCTCCTCCACCCCTCTGAAATATTTCTCCCATCACACTAGATCCTGTGATGGGAGGCTCTTCCTGCAGACCTGCCCAGTGCTTCCTTGGGACCCAAGAATGCGGTTCACTCTTTGAAATGGTTTTCTTCTAAGTATCCACTTGACTAGGTCCATTACTTCTTATAGTTCTTTTTCAAATGCCACTTTGTCACTGCTGTGTTTCCTGACAATTGCATAATTACATTTACTTTCTGACCCATCCCAATTCTCCCTGTCTCTCCTGCTTAGCCATTTTGTCCATAGTACTGAACATCAACTGTCATAGTGTGCAGTTCGTCACGCTCTCGCTCTCGCTCACGCTCTCGCTCTCGCTCACGCTCACGCTCTCGCTCACGCTCACGCTCTCGCTCTCGCTCTCGCTCTCGCTCACGCTCTCGCTCTCGCTCACGCTCTCGCTCTCGCTCTCGCTCACGCTCTCGCTCACGCTCACGCTCTCGCTCTCGCTCACGCTCTCGCTCTCGCTCACGCTCTCGCTCTCGCTCTCGCTCACGCTCTCGCTCACGCTCACGCTCTCGCTCTCGCTCACGCTCTCGCTCTCGCTCTCGCTCTCGCTCACGCTCTCGCTCTCGCTCTCGCTCTCGCTCTCGCTCTCGCTCTCGCTCTCGCTCTCGCTCACGCTCTCGCTCTCGCTCACGCTCTCGCTCTCGCTCACGCTCTCGCTCTCGCTCTCGCTCTCGCTCACGCTCTCGCTCTCGCTCACGCTCTCGCTCTCGCTCACGCTCTCGCTCTCGCTCACGCTCTCGCTCTCGCTCACGCTCTCGCTCTCGCTCACGCTCTCGCTCTCTCTCACGCTCTCGCTCTCGCTCACGCTCTCGCTCTCGCTCACGCTCTCGCTCTCGCTCACGCTCTCGCTCTCGCTCACGCTCTCGCTCTCGCTCACGCTCTCGCTCTCGCTCACGCTCTCGCTCACGCTCTCGCTCTCGCTCTCGCTCACGCTCTCGCTCACGCTCTCGCTCTCGCTCACGCTCTCGCTCTCGCTCACGCTCTCGCTCTCGCTCACGCTCACGCTCTCGCTCACGCTCTCGCTCTCGCTCTCGCTCTCGCTCACGCTCTCGCTCTCGCTCTCGCTCTCGCTCTCGCTCTCGCTCTCGCTCTCGCTCACGCTCTCGCTCTCGCTCTCGCTCACGCTCTCGCTCTCGCTCTCGCTCTCGCTCACGCTCTCGCTCTCGCTCACGCTCTCGCTCACGCTCTCGCTCTCGCTCTCGCTCTCGCTCTCGCTCTCGCTCTCGCTCTCGCTCACGCTCTCGCTCTCGCTCTCGCTCTCGCTCTCGCTCTCGCTCACGCTCTCGCTCTCGCTCACGCTCTCGCTCACGCTCTCGCTCTCGCTCACGCTCTCGCTCTCGCTCACGCTCTCGCTCTCGCTCTCGCTCTCGCTCACGCTCTCGCTCTCGCTCACGCTCTCGCTCTCGCTCACGCTCTCGCTCTCGCTCACGCTCTCGCTCACGCTCTCGCTCTCGCTCACGCTCTCGCTCTCGCTCACGCTCTCGCTCTCGCTCACGCTCTCGCTCTCGCTCACGCTCTCGCTCTCGCTCACGCTCTCGCTCTCGCTCACGCTCTCGCTCTCGCTCACGCTCTCGCTCTCGCTCACGCTCTCGCTCTCGCTCACGCTCTCGCTCTCGCTCACACTCTCGCTCTCGCTCACGCTCTCGCTGATTTAGGAGGCTCAGCACAAGGCTCTTGATTCATGTTTCACTCATGGTGGCTCTTTTTCCCCAAGAGTAATAAAACCCCATTTCTGATTCACAGCTAACGAAATGTCCACACTAAACAGTCCCACATTAGGGTTTATTTGCATGGCCCGATCACACGGGGTATCGTGTTCATTCGTTACATTGTTAGCAAATTATCCAGTCTCCTGGATAGATCACAACCACCTCACATTTGCATTCGCGGGTCTCTATGAATCAGCCTCAACTCAATGGCAATGAATTTTTTAGTTCGGTTAACCCAGTTAGTTGGCGAGAGTTACAGAGATTAAGGCTGGAAGATATCAAGTCATTCACTGCATTGCATTTGGCTGCTTTCAAAAACTAGCCCATGACAACTCCATGGGTCATAGCAGAATATTATTCAATATAGGGCTTAGGTCAAAGGGCACTGGAAATATACTATAACTATCACCGTGGGCTGAAGTACACCAATTATCATGAAATTGGTGCAGGATCAGGCAGAATTTCAGCATTTGTTCTGTTTTGCATGGGATCAGCATGTGTAAGGGCTGACCCAATGACAACTAACTGCAGCATATTGAAGCACTGCGTTAACTGAAATGCATAATCCCTAAAATTAAAGCATTATTGTTCTCACTAAAAGTAAGCACTTCCTTTATTCCCACCCCACCACACCCCGCTTTCTTAGTAGAAGGAGTGAGTGTTCCCTTCTTGCTTATGACATAAAGTAGAAAATTTCCATCCTGGACTTAGATTCAGCATCAGTAAAATCCATCTTATCTGTGCAAATTTCTCTCACCATTCTACTTTTCCAAGATTTCGATTGGGATTTTGATTAATAATGTATCTATTTAATCCTATATACAAGGTGAATAAAATGTGCATGGCTTTAAACCTCTTGAGTTTGCATTGCAGAAAAAAGTAAATCAACTTACATGGACAATTAATGATATGTTACCTTCTTTTGCCATTTGATCATTTCTTGTTTATATGTTTTTCACCAAAACATTGCCAATTTTTCATAGAAATGATCACATCTAGTATTTTTATACGTTGCTCCTTGGCTGCCGGCAGGTGCTCATTCATTCAATAAGTATTGAATAGCTAATAACACGTTAGACCTTGGGGATGAAATCCTGAACAAGACAAAAATGATTTTATTTCTTCTAGTGAAGCTAACCGTATAGTAATAAATTCCAATGACTAAACATTCAATAATAAACCTGGGAACTGAGTATTAAAGTAGGAGAAGTGCAAGTTCTCTGGGAGGAAATAGACCAGGCTAAAAGACAACACACAGCCATCACGTCAATGTCTACTGATAGCAGCCCTATAGCTAGGGCAGGGAGACGTGCCCCGCACGTTTCTGAGACTATAACTTTTTATGGGAGCAGACAGTCTTGCTTTTTTTCCTGGAGTAAGTAGAAAACCCCGTTATCAAGTCGATGCCAACTCCCAACGATGGTATAGGACAGGTAGCACTGCTCTTGCGGGTTTCTAAGACTGTAACTCTTGACGGAGCAGCTGGGGTTACAGTTAGCATCCTGAGGCTGGTGGAAATGTCTCCTTCAACGAGACTGAGACCAAAAGGCTTACAGTCATCCTTGTCACTCTTCCTCCGGGACATGCCATGATCTGTTTGCCAGAAAACCTTGGGGATTCTAACTCTGCAAAAGAGCCAGATTCATCGCTTCTTTTGTCTCTGCCTTCTACCACTTCTACATCATTAATCTCTGATTTCTGCAATAGCCTCCTGCCTGCTCTCCTGCCTCTGCCTTTACAGAAGCATGCACTACATTCAATTCCAAATACACATACCTATTACTCGCTATTATTTGCATAATATAAATTTCATTTCTGTCCATATCAATGGAATAAAAGCCATAATCTTTCTACTGGTCTAAGAGATTTCTTTAATTTCTCCTCCACCCCTCTGAAATATTTCTCCCATCACACTAGATCCTGTGATGGGAGGCTCTTCCTGCAGACCTGCCCAGTGCTTCCTTGGGACCCAAGAATGCGGTTCACTCTTTGAAATGGTTTTCTTCTAAGTATCCACTTGACTAGGTCCATTACTTCTTATAGTTCTTTTTCAAATGCCACTTTGTCACTGCTGTGTTTCCTGACAATTGCATAATTACATTTACTTTCTGACCCATCCCAATTCTCCCTGTCTCTCCTGCTTAGCCATTTTGTCCATAGTACTGAACATCAACTGTCATAGTGTGCAGTTCGTCACGCTCTCGCTCTCGCTCACGCTCTCGCTCTCGCTCACGCTCACGCTCTCGCTCACGCTCACGCTCTCGCTCTCGCTCTCGCTCTCGCTCACGCTCTCGCTCTCGCTCACGCTCTCGCTCTCGCTCTCGCTCACGCTCTCGCTCACGCTCACGCTCTCGCTCTCGCTCACGCTCTCGCTCTCGCTCTCGCTCTCGCTCTCGCTCACGCTCTCGCTCTCGCTCTCGCTCTCGCTCTCGCTCACGCTCTCGCTCTCGCTCTCGCTCTCGCTCTCGCTCTCGCTCTCGCTCTCGCTCACGCTCTCGCTCTCGCTCACGCTCTCGCTCTCGCTCACGCTCTCGCTCTCGCTCACGCTCTCGCTCTCGCTCTCGCTCTCGCTCTCGCTCACGCTCTCGCTCTCGCTCACGCTCTCGCTCTCGCTCACGCTCTCGCTCTCGCTCACGCTCTCGCTCTCGCTCACGCTCTCGCTCTCGCTCACGCTCTCGCTCTCGCTCACGCTCTCGCTCTCGCTCACGCTCTCGCTCTCGCTCACGCTCTCGCTCTCGCTCACGCTCTCGCTCTCGCTCACGCTCTCGCTCTCGCTCACGCTCTCGCTCTCGCTCACGCTCTCGCTCTCGCTCACGCTCTCGCTCTCGCTCACGCTCTCGCTCTCGCTCACGCTCTCGCTCTCGCTCACGCTCTCGCTCTCGCTCACGCTCTCGCTCTCGCTCACGCTCTCGCTCTCGCTCACCCTCTCGCTCTCGCTCACGCTCTCGCTCTCGCTCACGCTCTCGCTCTCGCTCACGCTCTCGCTCTCGCTCACGCTCTCGCTCTCGCTCACGCTCTCGCTCTCGCTCACGCTCTCGCTCTCGCTCACGCTCTCGCTCTCGCTCACGCTCTCGCTCTCGCTCACGCTCTCGCTCTCGCTCTCGCTCTCGCTCTCGCTCACGCTCTCGCTCTCGCTCTCGCTCTCGCTCTCGCTCTCGCTCACGCTCTCGCTCTCGCTCACGCTCTCGCTCTCGCTCACGCTCTCGCTCACGCTCTCGCTCTCGCTCACGCTCTCGCTCTCGCTCACGCTCTCGCTCTCGCTCACGCTCTCGCTCTCGCTCACGCTCTCGCTCTCGCTCACCCTCTCGCTCTCGCTCACGCTCTCGCTCTCGCTCACGCTCTCGCTCTCGCTCACGCTCTCGCTCTCGCTCACGCTCTCGCTCTCGCTCACGCTCTCGCTCTCGCTCACGCTCTCGCTCTCGCTCACGCTCTCGCTCTCGCTCACGCTCTCGCTGATTTAGGAGGCTCAGCACAAGGCTCTTGATTCATGTTTCACTCATGGTGGCTCTTTTTCCCCAAGAGTAATAAAACCCCATTTCTGATTCACAGCTAACGAAATGTCCACACTAAACAGTCCCACATTAGGGTTTATTTGCATGGCCCGATCACACGGGGTATCGTGTTCATTCGTTACATTGTTAGCAAATTATCCAGTCTCCTGGATAGATCACAACCACCTCACATTTGCATTCGCGGGTCTCTATGAATCAGCCTCAACTCAATGGCAATGAATTTTTTAGTTCGGTTAACCCAGTTAGTTGGCGAGAGTTACAGAGATTAAGGCTGGAAGATATCAAGTCATTCACTGCATTGCATTTGGCTGCTTTCAAAAACTAGCCCATGACAACTCCATGGGTCATAGCAGAATATTATTCAATATAGGGCTTAGGTCAAAGGGCACTGGAAATATACCATAACTATCACCGTGGGCTGAAGTACACCAATTATCATGAAATTGGTGCAGGATCAGGCAGAATTTCAGCATTTGTTCTGTTTTGCATGGGATCAGCATGTGTAAGGGCTGACCCAATGACAACTAACTGCAGCATATTGAAGCACTGCGTTAACTGAAATGCATAATCCCTAAAATTAAAGCATTATTGTTCTCACTAAAAGTAAGCACTTCCTTTATTCCCACCCCACCACACCCCGCTTTCTTAGTAGAAGGAGTGAGTGTTCCCTTCTTGCTTATGACATAAAGTAGAAAATTTCCATCCTGGACTTAGATTCAGCATCAGTAAAATCCATCTTATCTGTGCAAATTTCTCTCACCATTCTACTTTTCCAAGATTTCGATTGGGATTTTGATTAATAATGTATCTATTTAATCCTATATACAAGGTGAATAAAATGTGCATGGCTTTAAACCTCTTGAGTTTGCATTGCAGAAAAAAGTAAATCAACTTACATGGACAATTAATGATATGTTACCTTCTTTTGCCATTTGATCATTTCTTGTTTATATGTTTTTCACCAAAACATTGCCAATTTTTCATAGAAATGATCACATCTAGTATTTTTATACGTTGCTCCTTGGCTGCCGGCAGGTGCTCATTCATTCAATAAGTATTGAATAGCTAATAACACGTTAGACCTTGGGGATGAAATCCTGAACAAGACAAAAATGATTTTATTTCTTCTAGTGAAGCTAACCGTATAGTAATAAATTCCAATGACTAAACATTCAATAATAAACCTGGGAACTGAGTATTAAAGTAGGAGAAGTGCAAGTTCTCTGGGAGGAAATAGACCAGGCTAAAAGACAACACACAGCCATCACGTCAATGTCTACTGATAGCAGCCCTATAGCTAGGGCAGGGAGACGTGCCCCGCACGTTTCTGAGACTATAACTTTTTATGGGAGCAGACAGTCTTGCTTTTTTTCCTGGAGTAAGTAGAAAACCCCGTTATCAAGTCGATGCCAACTCCCAACGATGGTATAGGACAGGTAGCACTGCTCTTGCGGGTTTCTAAGACTGTAACTCTTGACGGAGCAGCTGGGGTTACAGTTAGCATCCTGAGGCTGGTGGAAATGTCTCCTTCAACGAGACTGAGACCAAAAGGCTTACAGTCATCCTTGTCACTCTTCCTCCGGGACATGCCATGATCTGTTTGCCAGAAAACCTTGGGGATTCTAACTCTGCAAAAGAGCCAGATTCATC
>NW_027459541.1:65000-127500 GCF_050624435.1 Tenrec ecaudatus | reverse complement strand
GCTCACGCTCTCGCTCTCGCTCACGCTCTCGCTCTCGCTCACGCTCTCGCTCTCGCTCACGCTCTCGCTCTCGCTCTCGCTCACGCTCTCGCTCTCGCTCTCGCTCTCGCTCACGCTCACGCTCTCGCTCACGCTCTCGCTCTCGCTCACGCTCTCGCTCACGCTCTCGCTCTCGCTCACGCTCTCGCTCTCGCTCTCGCTCTCGCTCTCGCTCTCGCTCTCGCTCTCGCTCTCGCTCTCGCTCACGCTCTCGCTCTCGCTCACGCTCACGCTCTCGCTCTCGCTCACGCTCTCGCTCTCGCTCACGCTCTCGCTCACGCTCTCGCTCTCGCTCACGCTCTCGCTCTCGCTCACGCTCTCGCTCTCGCTCACGCTCTCGCTCTCGCTCACGCTCTCGCTCTCGCTCTCGCTCACGCTCTCGCTCTCGCTCACGCTCTCGCTCTCGCTCACGCTCTCGCTCTCGCTCACGCTCTCGCTCTCGCTCACGCTCTCGCTCTCGCTCACGCTCTCGCTCTCGCTCTCGCTCACGCTCTCGCTCTCGCTCACGCTCTCGCTCTCGCTCACGCTCTCGCTCACGCTCACGCTCTCGCTCACGCTCTCGCTCTCGCTCTCGCTCTCGCTCACGCTCTCGCTCTCGCTCACGCTCTCGCTCTCGCTCACGCTCTCGCTCTCGCTCACGCTCTCGCTCTCGCTCACGCTCTCGCTCTCGCTCACGCTCTCGCTCTCGCTCACGCTCTCGCTCTCGCTCACGCTCTCGCTCTCGCTCACGCTCTCGCTCTCGCTCACGCTCTCGCTCTCGCTCTCGCTCTCGCTCACGCTCTCGCTCTCGCTCACGCTCTCGCTCTCGCTCTCGCTCTCGCTCACGCTCTCGCTCTCGCTCTCGCTCTCGCTCTCGCTCTCGCTCTCGCTCACGCTCTCGCTCTCGCTCTCGCTCTCGCTCTCGCTCTCGCTCTCGCTCACGCTCTCGCTCTCGCTCTCGCTCTCGCTCACGCTCTCGCTCTCGCTCACGCTCTCGCTCTCGCTCACGCTCTCGCTCTCGCTCACGCTCTCGCTCTCGCTCACGCTCTCGCTCTCGCTCTCGCTCTCGCTCTCGCTCACGCTCTCGCTCTCGCTCACGCTCTCGCTCTCGCTCACGCTCTCGCTCTCGCTCTCGCTCACGCTCTCGCTCACGCTCACGCTCTCGCTCTCGCTCACGCTCTCGCTCTCGCTCACGCTCTCGCTCACGCTCTCGCTCTCGCTCACGCTCTAGCTCTCGCTCACGCTCTCGCTCTCGCTCACGCTCTCGCTCTCGCTCACGCTCTCGCTCTCGCTCACGCTCTCGCTCTCGCTCACGCTCTCGCTCTAGCTCACGCTCTCGCTCTCGCTCACGCTCACGCTCTCGCTCTCGCTCACGCTCTCGCTCTCGCTCTCGCTCTCGCTCACGCTCTCGCTCTCGCTCACGCTCTCGCTCTCGCTCACGCTCTCGCTCTCGCTCACGCTCTCGCTCTCGCTCACGCTCTCGCTCTCGCTCTCGCTCTCGCTCTCGCCTCGCTCTCGCTCTCGCTCACGCTCTCGCACTCGCTCACGCTCTCGCTCTCGCTCTCGCTCTCGCTCTCGCTCACGCTCTCGCTCTCGCTCTCGCTCACGCTCTCGCTCTCGCTCTCGCTCTCGCTCACGCTCTCGCTCTCGCTCACGCTCTCGCTCTCGCTCACGCTCTCGCTCTCGCTCACGCTCTCGCTCTCGCTCACGCTCTCGCTCTCGCTCACGCTCTCGCTCACGCTCTCGCTCTCGCTCACGCTCTCGCTCTCGCTCACGCTCTCGCTCTCGCTCACGCTCTCGCTCTCGCTCACGCTCTCGCTCTCGCTCACGCTCTCGCTCTCGCTCTCGCTCTCGCTCTCGCTCTCGCTCTCGCTCACGCTCTCGCTCTCGCTCACGCTCTCGCTCTCGCTCACGCTCTCGCTCTCGCTCACGCTCTCGCTCTCGCTCACGCTCTCGCTCTCGCTCACGCTCTCGCTCTCGCTCACGCTCTCGCTCTCGCTCACGCTCTCGCTCTCGCTCACGCTCTCGCTCTCGCTCACGCTCTCGCTCTCGCTCACGCTCTCGCTCTCGCTCACGCTCTCGCTCTCGCTCTCGCTCTCGCTCACGCTCTCGCTCTCGCTCACGCTCTCGCTCTCGCTCACGCTCTCGCTCACGCTCTCGCTCTCGCTCACGCTCTCGCTCTCGCTCACGCTCTCGCTCTCGCTCACGCTCTCGCTCTCGCTCACGCTCTCGCTCTCGCTCACGCTCTCGCTCTCGCTCACGCTCTCGCTCTCGCTCACGCTCTCGCTCTCGCTCACGCTCTCGCTCTCGCTCACGCTCTCGCTCTCGCTCACGCTCTCGCTCTCGCTCACGCTCTCGCTCTCGCTCACGCTCTCGCTCTCGCTCACGCTCTCGCTCTCGCTCACGCTCTCGCTCTCGCTCACGCTCTCGCTCTCGCTCACGCTCTCGCTCTCGCTCACGCTCTCGCTCTCGCTCACGCTCTCGCTCTCGCTCACGCTCTCGCTCTCGCTGATTTAGGAGGCTCAGCACAAGGCTCTTGATTCATGTTTCACTCATGGTGGCTCTTTTTCCCCAAGAGTAATAAAACCCCATTTCTGATTCACAGCTAACGAAATGTCCACACTAAACAGTCCCACATTAGGGTTTATTTGCATGGCCCGATCACACGGGGTATCGTGTTCATTCGTTACATTGTTAGCAAATTATCCAGTCTCCTGGATAGATCAC
Organism: Tenrec ecaudatus; assembly: GCF_050624435.1. Lineage (NCBI taxonomy): Eukaryota > Metazoa > Chordata > Mammalia > Afrosoricida > Tenrecidae > Tenrec > Tenrec ecaudatus. Next base: position 124,755 of record NW_027459541.1, on the reverse strand, counting down.
AACCACCTCACATTTGCATTCGCGGGTCTCTATGAATCAGCCTCAACTCAATGGCAATGAATTTTTTAGTTCGGTTAACCCAGTTAGTTGGCGAGAGTTACAGAGATTAAGGCTGGAAGATATCAAGTCATTCACTGCATTGCATTTGGCTGCTTTCAAAAACTAGCCCATGACAACTCCATGGGTCATAGCAGAATATTATTCAATATAGGGCTTAGGTCAAAGGGCACTGGAAATATACTATAACTATCACCGTGGGCTGAAGTACACCAATTATCATGAAATTGGTGCAGGATCAGGCAGAATTTCAGCATTTGTTCTGTTTTGCATGGGATCAGCATGTGTAAGGGCTGACCCAATGACAACTAACTGCAGCATATTGAAGCACTGCGTTAACTGAAATGCATAATCCCTAAAATTAAAGCATTATTGTTCTCACTAAAAGTAAGCACTTCCTTTATTCCCACCCCACCACACCCCGCTTTCTTAGTAGAAGGAGTGAGTGTTCCCTTCTTGCTTATGACATAAAGTAGAAAATTCCCATCCTGGACTTAGATTCAGCATCAGTAAAATCCATCTTATCTGTGCAAATTTCTCTCACCATTCTACTTTTCCAAGATTTCGATTGGGATTTTGATTAATAATGTATCTATTTAATCCTATATACAAGGTGAATAAAATGTGCATGGCTTTAAACCTCTTGAGTTTGCATTGCAGAAAAAAGTAAATCAACTTACATGGACAATTAATGATATGTTACCTTCTTTTGCCATTTGATCATTTCTTGTTTATATGTTTTTCACCAAAACATTGCCAATTTTTCATAGAAATGATCACATCTAGTATTTTTATACGTTGCTCCTTGGCTGCCGGCAGGTGCTCATTCATTCAATAAGTATTGAATAGCTAATAACACGTTAGACCTTGGGGATGAAATCCTGAACAAGACAAAAATGATTTTATTTCTTCTAGTGAAGCTAACCGTATAGTAATAAATTCCAATGACTAAACATTCAATAATAAACCTGGGAACTGAGTATTAAAGTAGGAGAAGTGCAAGTTCTCTGGGAGGAAATAGACCAGGCTAAAAGACAACACACAGCCATCACGTCAATGTCTACTGATAGCAGCCCTATAGCTAGGGCAGGGAGACGTGCCCCGCACGTTTCTGAGACTATAACTTTTTATGGGAGCAGACAGTCTTGCTTTTTTTCCTGGAGTAAGTAGAAAACCCCGTTATCAAGTCGATGCCAACTCCCAACGATGGTATAGGACAGGTAGCACTGCTCTTGCGGGTTTCTAAGACTGTAACTCTTGACGGAGCAGCTGGGGTTACAGTTAGCATCCTGAGGCTGGTGGAAATGTCTCCTTCAACGAGACTGAGACCAAAAGGCTTACAGTCATCCTTGTCACTCTTCCTCCGGGACATGCCATGATCTGTTTGCCAGAAAACCTTGGGGATTCTAACTCTGCAAAAGAGCCAGATTCATCGCTTCTTTTGTCTCTGCCTTCTACCACTTCTACATCATTAATCTCTGATTTCTGCAATAGCCTCCTGCCTGCTCTCCTGCCTCTGCCTTTACAGAAGCATCCACTACATTCAATTCCAAATACACATACCTATTACTCGCTATTATTTACATAATATAAATTTCATTTCTGTCCATATCAATGGAATAAAAGCCATAATCTTTCTACTGGTCTAAGAGATTTCTTTAATTTCTCCTCCACCCCTCTGAAATATTTCTCCCATCACACTAGATCCTGTGATGGGAGGCTCTTCCTGCAGACCTGCCCAGTGCTTCCTTGGGACCCAAGAATGCGGTTCACTCTTTGAAATGGTTTTCTTCTAAGTATCCACTTGACTAGGTCCATTACTTCTTATAGTTCTTTTTCAAATGCCACTTTGTCACTGCTGTGTTTCCTGACAATTGCATAATTACATTTACTTTCTGACCCATCCCAATTCTCCCTGTCTCTCCTGCTTAGCTAATTTTGTCCATAGTACTGAACATCAACTGTCATAGTGTGCAGTTCGTCACGCTCTCGCTCTCGCTCACGCTCACGCTCTCGCTCACGCTCACGCTCTCGCTCTCGCTCTCGCTCTCGCTCACGCTCTCGCTCTCGCTCACGCTCTCGCTCACGCTCTCGCTCTCGCTCACGCTCTCGCTCTCGCTCACGCTCTCGCTCTCGCTCTCGCTCTCGCTCTCGCTCTCGCTCTCGCTCTCGCTCTCGCTCTCGCTCTCGCTCTCGCTCTCGCTCTCGCTCACGCTCTCGCTCTCGCTCACGCTCTCGCTCTCGCTCTCGCTCACGCTCTCGCTCTCGCTCACGCTCTCGCTCTCGCTCACGCTCTCGCTCTCGCTCACGCTCTCGCTCTCGCTCACGCTCTCGCTCTCGCTCACGCTCTCGCTCTCGCTCACGCTCTCGCTCTCGCTCACGCTCTCGCTCTCGCTCACGCTCTCGCTCTCGCTCTCGCTCTCGCTCTCGCTCTCGCTCTCGCTCTCGCTCTCGCTCTCGCTCTCGCTCTCGCTCACGCTCTCGCTCACGCTCTCGCTCTCGCTCACGCTCTCGCTCTCGCTCACGCTCTCGCTCTCGCTCACGCTCACGCTCTCGCTCACGCTCTCGCTCTCGCTCACGCTCTCGCTCTCGCTCTCGCTCTCGCTCTCGCTCTCGCTCTCGCTCTCGCTCACGCTCTCGCTCTCGCTCTCGCTCACGCTCTCGCTCTCGCTCTCGCTCTCGCTCTCGCTCACGCTCTCGCTCTCGCTCTCGCTCACGCTCTCGCTCTCGCTCTCGCTCACGCTCTCGCTCTCGCTCACGCTCTCGCTCTCGCTCACGCTCTCGCTCTCGCTCACGCTCTCGCTCTCGCTCTCGCTCACGCTCTCGCTCTCGCTCACGCTCTCGCTCTCGCTCACGCTCTCGCTCTCGCTCACGCTCTCGCTCTCGCTCACGCTCTCGCTCTCGCTCACGCTCTCGCTCACGCTCTCGCTCTCGCTCACGCTCTCGCTCTCGCTCTCGCTCTCGCTCTCGCTCACGCTCTCGCTCTCGCTCACGCTCTCGCTCTCGCTCTCGCTCTCGCTCACGCTCTCGCTCTCGCTCTCGCTCACGCTCTCGCTCTCGCTCTCGCTCTCGCTCTCGCTCTCGCTCTCGCTCTCGCTCTCGCTCTCGCTCACGCTCTCGCTCTCGCTCTCGCTCTCGCTCTCGCTCACGCTCTCGCTCACGCTCTCGCTCTCGCTCACGCTCTCGCTCACGCTCTCGCTCTCGCTCACGCTCTCGCTCTCGCTCACGCTCTCGCTCTCGCTCACGCTCTCGCTCTCGCTCACGCTCTCGCTCTCGCTCACGCTCTCGCTCTCGCTCACGCTCTCGCTCTCGCTCACGCTCTCGCTCTCGCTCACGCTCTCGCTCTCGCTCACGCTCTCGCTCTCGCTCTCGCTCACGCTCTCGCTCTCGCTCTCGCTCTCGCTCACGCTCACGCTCTCGCTCACGCTCTCGCTCTCGCTCACGCTCTCGCTCACGCTCTCGCTCTCGCTCACGCTCTCGCTCTCGCTCTCGCTCTCGCTCTCGCTCTCGCTCTCGCTCTCGCTCTCGCTCTCGCTCACGCTCTCGCTCTCGCTCACGCTCACGCTCTCGCTCTCGCTCACGCTCTCGCTCTCGCTCACGCTCTCGCTCTCGCTCACGCTCTCGCTCTCGCTCACGCTCTCGCTCTCGCTCACGCTCTCGCTCTCGCTCACGCTCTCGCTCTCGCTCACGCTCTCGCTCTCGCTCTCGCTCACGCTCTCGCTCTCGCTCACGCTCTCGCTCTCGCTCACGCTCTCGCTCTCGCTCACGCTCTCGCTCTCGCTCACGCTCTCGCTCTCGCTCACGCTCTCGCTCTCGCTCTCGCTCACGCTCTCGCTCTCGCTCACGCTCTCGCTCTCGCTCACGCTCTCGCTCACGCTCACGCTCTCGCTCACGCTCTCGCTCTCGCTCACGCTCTCGCTCTCGCTCACGCTCTCGCTCACGCTCTCGCTCTCGCTCACGCTCTCGCTCTCGCTCACGCTCTCGCTCTCGCTCACGCTCTCGCTCTCGCTCACGCTCTCGCTCTCGCTCACGCTCTCGCTCTCGCTCACGCTCTCGCTCTCGCTCACGCTCTCGCTCTCGCTCACGCTCTCGCTCTCGCTCTCGCTCTCGCTCACGCTCTCGCTCTCGCTCACGCTCTCGCTCTCGCTCTCGCTCTCGCTCACGCTCTCGCTCTCGCTCTCGCTCTCGCTCTCGCTCTCGCTCACGCTCTCGCTCTCGCTCTCGCTCTCGCTCTCGCTCTCGCTCTCGCTCACGCTCTCGCTCTCGCTCTCGCTCTTGCTCACGCTCTCGCTCTCGCTCACGCTCTCGCTCTCGCTCACGCTCTCGCTCTCGCTCACGCTCTCGCTCTCGCTCACGCTCTCGCTCTCGCTCTCGCTCTCGCTCACGCTCTAGCTCTCGCTCTCGCTCACGCTCTCGCTCTCGCTCACGCTCTCGCTCTCGCTCACGCTCTCGCTCTCGCTCACGCTCTCGCTCTCGCTCTCGCTCACGCTCTCGCTCACGCTCACGCTCTCGCTCTCGCTCACGCTCTCGCTCTCGCTCACGCTCTCGCTCACGCTCTCGCTCTCGCTCACGCTCTCGCTCTCGCTCACGCTCTCGCTCTCGCTCACGCTCTCGCTCTCGCTCACGCTCTCGCTCTCGCTCACGCTCTCGCTCTCGCTCACGCTCTCGCTCTAGCTCACGCTCTCGCTCTCGCTCACGCTCACGCTCTCGCTCTCGCTCACGCTCTCGCTCTCGCTCTCGCTCTCGCTCACGCTCTCGCTCTCGCTCACGCTCTCGCTCTCGCTCACGCTCTCGCTCTCGCTCACGCTCTCGCTCTCGCTCACGCTCTCGCTCTCGCTCTCGCTCTCGCTCTCGCCTCGCTCTCGCTCTCGCTCACGCTCTCGCACTCGCTCACGCTCTCGCTCTCGCTCTCGCTCTCGCTCTCGCTCACGCTCTCGCTCTCGCTCTCGCTCACGCTCTCGCTCTCGCTCTCGCTCTCGCTCACGCTCTCGCTCTCGCTCACGCTCTCGCTCTCGCTCACGCTCTCGCTCTCGCTCACGCTCTCGCTCTCGCTCACGCTCTCGCTCTCGCTCACGCTCTCGCTCTCGCTCACGCTCTCGCTCTCGCTCACGCTCTCGCTCTCGCTCACGCTCTCGCTCTCGCTCACGCTCTCGCTCTCGCTCACGCTCTCGCTCTCGCTCTCGCTCTCGCTCTCGCTCTCGCTCTCGCTCACGCTCTCGCTCTCGCTCACGCTCTCGCTCTCGCTCACGCTCTCGCTCTCGCTCACGCTCTCGCTCTCGCTCACGCTCTCGCTCTCGCTCACGCTCTCGCTCTCGCTCACGCTCTCGCTCTCGCTCACGCTCTCGCTCTCGCTCACGCTCTCGCTCTCGCTCACGCTCTCGCTCTCGCTCACGCTCTCGCTCTCGCTCACGCTCTCGCTCTCGCTCTCGCTCTCGCTCACGCTCTCGCTCTCGCTCACGCTCTCGCTCTCGCTCACGCTCTCGCTCACGCTCTCGCTCTCGCTCACGCTCTCGCTCTCGCTCACGCTCTCGCTCTCGCTCACGCTCTCGCTCTCGCTCACGCTCTCGCTCTCGCTCACGCTCTCGCTCTCGCTCACGCTCTCGCTCTCGCTCACGCTCTCGCTCTCGCTCACGCTCTCGCTCTCGCTCACGCTCTCGCTCTCGCTCACGCTCTCGCTCTCGCTCACGCTCTCGCTCTCGCTCACGCTCTCGCTCTCGCTCACGCTCTCGCTCTCGCTCACGCTCTCGCTCTCGCTCACGCTCTCGCTCTCGCTCACGCTCTCGCTCTCGCTCACGCTCTCGCTCTCGCTCACGCTCTCGCTCTCGCTGATTTAGGAGGCTCAGCACAAGGCTCTTGATTCATGTTTCACTCATGGTGGCTCTTTTTCCCCAAGAGTAATAAAACCCCATTTCTGATTCACAGCTAACGAAATGTCCACACTAAACAGTCCCACATTAGGGTTTATTTGCATGGCCCGATCACACGGGGTATCGTGTTCATTCGTTACATTGTTAGCAAATTATCCAGTCTCCTGGATAGATCACAACCACCTCACATTTGCATTCGCGGGTCTCTATGAATCAGCCTCAACTCAATGGCAATGAATTTTTTAGTTCGGTTAACCCAGTTAGTTGGCGAGAGTTACAGAGATTAAGGCTGGAAGATATCAAGTCATTCACTGCATTGCATTTGGCTGCTTTCAAAAACTAGCCCATGACAACTCCATGGGTCATAGCAGAATATTATTCAATATAGGGCTTAGGTCAAAGGGCACTGGAAATATACTATAACTATCACCGTGGGCTGAAGTACACCAATTATCATGAAATTGGTGCAGGATCAGGCAGAATTTCAGCATTTGTTCTGTTTTGCATGGGATCAGCATGTGTAAGGGCTGACCCAATGACAACTAACTGCAGCATATTGAAGCACTGCGTTAACTGAAATGCATAATCCCTAAAATTAAAGCATTATTGTTCTCACTAAAAGTAAGCACTTCCTTTATTCCCACCCCACCACACCCCGCTTTCTTAGTAGAAGGAGTGAGTGTTCCCTTCTTGCTTATGACATAAAGTAGAAAATTCCCATCCTGGACTTAGATTCAGCATCAGTAAAATCCATCTTATCTGTGCAAATTTCTCTCACCATTCTACTTTTCCAAGATTTCGATTGGGATTTTGATTAATAATGTATCTATTTAATCCTATATACAAGGTGAATAAAATGTGCATGGCTTTAAACCTCTTGAGTTTGCATTGCAGAAAAAAGTAAATCAACTTACATGGACAATTAATGATATGTTACCTTCTTTTGCCATTTGATCATTTCTTGTTTATATGTTTTTCACCAAAACATTGCCAATTTTTCATAGAAATGATCACATCTAGTATTTTTATACGTTGCTCCTTGGCTGCCGGCAGGTGCTCATTCATTCAATAAGTATTGAATAGCTAATAACACGTTAGACCTTGGGGATGAAATCCTGAACAAGACAAAAATGATTTTATTTCTTCTAGTGAAGCTAACCGTATAGTAATAAATTCCAATGACTAAACATTCAATAATAAACCTGGGAACTGAGTATTAAAGTAGGAGAAGTGCAAGTTCTCTGGGAGGAAATAGACCAGGCTAAAAGACAACACACAGCCATCACGTCAATGTCTACTGATAGCAGCCCTATAGCTAGGGCAGGGAGACGTGCCCCGCACGTTTCTGAGACTATAACTTTTTATGGGAGCAGACAGTCTTGCTTTTTTTCCTGGAGTAAGTAGAAAACCCCGTTATCAAGTCGATGCCAACTCCCAACGATGGTATAGGACAGGTAGCACTGCTCTTGCGGGTTTCTAAGACTGTAACTCTTGACGGAGCAGCTGGGGTTACAGTTAGCATCCTGAGGCTGGTGGAAATGTCTCCTTCAACGAGACTGAGACCAAAAGGCTTACAGTCATCCTTGTCACTCTTCCTCCGGGACATGCCATGATCTGTTTGCCAGAAAACCTTGGGGATTCTAACTCTGCAAAAGAGCCAGATTCATCGCTTCTTTTGTCTCTGCCTTCTACCACTTCTACATCATTAATCTCTGATTTCTGCAATAGCCTCCTGCCTGCTCTCCTGCCTCTGCCTTTACAGAAGCATCCACTACATTCAATTCCAAATACACATACCTATTACTCGCTATTATTTACATAATATAAATTTCATTTCTGTCCATATCAATGGAATAAAAGCCATAATCTTTCTACTGGTCTAAGAGATTTCTTTAATTTCTCCTCCACCCCTCTGAAATATTTCTCCCATCACACTAGATCCTGTGATGGGAGGCTCTTCCTGCAGACCTGCCCAGTGCTTCCTTGGGACCCAAGAATGCGGTTCACTCTTTGAAATGGTTTTCTTCTAAGTATCCACTTGACTAGGTCCATTACTTCTTATAGTTCTTTTTCAAATGCCACTTTGTCACTGCTGTGTTTCCTGACAATTGCATAATTACATTTACTTTCTGACCCATCCCAATTCTCCCTGTCTCTCCTGCTTAGCTAATTTTGTCCATAGTACTGAACATCAACTGTCATAGTGTGCAGTTCGTCACGCTCTCGCTCTCGCTCACGCTCACGCTCTCGCTCACGCTCACGCTCTCGCTCTCGCTCTCGCTCTCGCTCACGCTCTCGCTCTCGCTCACGCTCTCGCTCACGCTCTCGCTCTCGCTCACGCTCTCGCTCTCGCTCACGCTCTCGCTCTCGCTCTCGCTCTCGCTCTCGCTCTCGCTCTCGCTCTCGCTCTCGCTCTCGCTCTCGCTCTCGCTCTCGCTCTCGCTCACGCTCTCGCTCTCGCTCACGCTCTCGCTCTCGCTCTCGCTCACGCTCTCGCTCTCGCTCACGCTCTCGCTCTCGCTCACGCTCTCGCTCTCGCTCACGCTCTCGCTCTCGCTCACGCTCTCGCTCTCGCTCACGCTCTCGCTCTCGCTCACGCTCTCGCTCTCGCTCACGCTCTCGCTCTCGCTCACGCTCTCGCTCTCGCTCTCGCTCTCGCTCTCGCTCTCGCTCTCGCTCTCGCTCTCGCTCTCGCTCTCGCTCTCGCTCTCGCTCACGCTCTCGCTCACGCTCTCGCTCTCGCTCACGCTCTCGCTCTCGCTCACGCTCTCGCTCTCGCTCACGCTCACGCTCTCGCTCACGCTCTCGCTCTCGCTCACGCTCTCGCTCTCGCTCTCGCTCTCGCTCTCGCTCTCGCTCTCGCTCTCGCTCACGCTCTCGCTCTCGCTCTCGCTCACGCTCTCGCTCTCGCTCTCGCTCTCGCTCTCGCTCACGCTCTCGCTCTCGCTCTCGCTCACGCTCTCGCTCTCGCTCTCGCTCACGCTCTCGCTCTCGCTCACGCTCTCGCTCTCGCTCACGCTCTCGCTCTCGCTCACGCTCTCGCTCTCGCTCTCGCTCACGCTCTCGCTCTCGCTCACGCTCTCGCTCTCGCTCACGCTCTCGCTCTCGCTCACGCTCTCGCTCTCGCTCACGCTCTCGCTCTCGCTCACGCTCTCGCTGATTTAGGAGGCTCAGCACAAGGCTCTTGATTCATGTTTCACTCATGGTGGCTCTTTTTCCCCAAGAGTAATAAAACCCCATTTCTGATTCACAGCTAACGAAATGTCCACACTAAACAGTCCCACATTAGGGTTTATTTGCATGGCCCGATCACACGGGGTATCGTGTTCATTCGTTACATTGTTAGCAAATTATCCAGTCTCCTGGATAGATCACAACCACCTCACATTTGCATTCGCGGGTCTCTATGAATCAGCCTCAACTCAATGGCAATGAATTTTTTAGTTCGGTTAACCCAGTTACTTGGCGAGAGTTACAGAGATTAAGGCTGGAAGATATCAAGTCATTCACTGCATTGCATTTGGCTGCTTTCAAAAACTAGCCCATGACAACTCCATGGGTCATAGCAGAATATTATTCAATATAGGGCTTAGGTCAAAGGGCACTGGAAATATACTATAACTATCACCGTGGGCTGAAGTACACCAATTATCATGAAATTGGTGCAGGATCAGGCAGAATTTCAGCATTTGTTCTGTTTTGCATGGGATCAGCATGTGTAAGGGCTGACCCAATGACAACTAACTGCAGCATATTGAAGCACTGCGTTAACTGAAATGCATAATCCCTAAAATTAAAGCATTATTGTTCTCACTAAAAGTAAGCACTTCCTTTATTCCCACCCCACCACACCCCGCTTTCTTAGTAGAAGGAGTGAGTGTTCCCTTCTTGCTTATGACATAAAGTAGAAAATTTCCATCCTGGACTTAGATTCAGCATCAGTAAAATCCATCTTATCTGTGCAAATTTCTCTCACCATTCTACTTTTCCAAGATTTCGATTGGGATTTTGATTAATAATGTATCTATTTAATCCTATATACAAGGTGAATAAAATGTGCATGGCTTTAAACCTCTTGAGTTTGCATTGCAGAAAAAAGTAAATCAACTTACATGGACAATTAATGATATGTTACCTTCTTTTGCCATTTGATCATTTCTTGTTTATATGTTTTTCACCAAAACATTGCCAATTTTTCATAGAAATGATCACATCTAGTATTTTTATACGTTGCTCCTTGGCTGCCGGCAGGTGCTCATTCATTCAATAAGTATTGAATAGCTAATAACACGTTAGACCTTGGGGATGAAATCCTGAACAAGACAAAAATGATTTCATTTCTTCTAGTGAAGCTAACCGTATAGTAATAAATTCCAATGACTAAACATTCAATAATAAACCTGGGAACTGAGTATTAAAGTAGGAGAAGTGCAAGTTCTCTGGGAGGAAATAGACCAGGCTAAAAGACAACACACAGCCATTACGTCAATGTCTACTGATAGCAGCCCTATAGCTAGGGCAGGGAGACGTGCCCCGCACGTTTCTGAGACTATAACTTTTTATGGGAGCAGACAGTCTTGCTTTTTTTCCTGGAGTAAGTAGAAAACCCCGTTATCAAGTCGATGCCAACTCCCAACGATGGTATAGGACAGGTAGCACTGCTCTTGCGGGTTTCTAAGACTGTAACTCTTGACGGAGCAGCTGGGGTTACAGTTAGCATCCTGAGGCTGGTGGAAATGTCTCCTTCAACGAGACTGAGACCAAAAGGCTTACAGTCATCCTTGTCACTCTTCCTCCGGGACATGCCATGATCTGTTTGCCAGAAAACCTTGGGGATTCTAACTCTGCAAAAGAGCCAGATTCATCGCTTCTTTTGTCTCTGCCTTCTACCACTTCTACATCATTAATCTCTGATTTCTGCAATAGCCTCCTGCCTGCTCTCCTGCCTCTGCCTTTACAGAAGCATCCACTACATTCAATTCCAAATACACATACCTATTACTCGCTATTATTTACATAATATAAATTTCATTTCTGTCCATATCAATGGAATAAAAGCCATAATCTTTCTACTGGTCTAAGAGATTTCTTTAATTTCTCCTCCACCCCTCTGAAATATTTCTCCCATCACACTAGATCCTGTGATGGGAGGCTCTTCCTGCAGACCTGCCCAGTGCTTCCTTGGGACCCAAGAATGCGGTTCACTCTTTGAAATGGTTTTCTTCTAAGTATCCACTTGACTAGGTCCATTACTTCTTATAGTTCTTTTTCAAATGCCACTTTGTCACTGCTGTGTTTCCTGACAATTGCATAATTACATTTACTTTCTGACCCATCCCAATTCTCCCTGTCTCTCCTGCTTAGCTAATTTTGTCCATAGTACTGAACATCAACTGTCATAGTGTGCAGTTCGTCATGCTCTCGCTCTCGCTCACGCTCTCGCTCTCGCTCACGCTCACGCTCTCGCTCACGCTCACGCTCTCGCTCTCGCTCTCGCTCTCGCTCACGCTCTCGCTCTCGCTCTCGCTCTCGCTCACGCTCTCGCTCTCGCTCACGCTCTCGCTCTCGCTCACGCTCTCGCTCTCGCTCACGCTCTCGCTCTCGCTCTCGCTCTCGCTCTCGCTCACGCTCTCGCTCTCGCTCCCGCTCCCGCTCTCGCTCACGCTCTCGCTCTCGCTCTCGCTCTCGCTCTCGCTCTCGCTCTCGCTCTCGCTCTCGCTCTCGCTCTCGCTCACGCTCTCGCTCTCGCTCTCGCTCTCGCTCTCGCTCACGCTCTCGCTCTCGCTCTCGCTCTCGCTCACGCTCTCGCTCTCGCTCACGCTCTCGCTCTCGCTCACGCTCTCGCTCTCGCTCACGCTCTCGCTCTCGCTCACGCTCTCGCTCTCGCTCACGCTCTCGCTCTCGCTCACGCTCTCGCTCACGCTCTCGCTCTCGCTCACGCTCTCGCTCTCGCTCACGCTCTCGCTCTCGCTCACGCTCTCGCTCTCGCTCACGCTCTCGCTCTCGCTCTCGCTCTCGCTCTCGCTCTCGCTCACGCTCTCGCTCACGCTCTCGCTCTCGCTCACGCTCTCGCTCTCGCTCACGCTCTCGCTCTCGCTCACGCTCTCGCTCTCGCTCTCGCTCTCGCTCTCGCTCTCGCTCTCGCTCACGCTCTCGCTCACGCTCTCGCTCTCGCTCACGCTCTCGCTCTCGCTCACGCTCTCGCTCTCGCTCACGCTCTCGCTCTCGCTCACGCTCTCGCTCTCGCTCACGCTCTCGCTCTCGCTCACGCTCTCGCTCTCGCTCACGCTCTCGCTCTCGCTCACGCTCTCGCTCTCGCTCACGCTCTCGCTCTCGCTCACGCTCTCGCTCTCGCTCACGCTCTCGCTCTCGCTCACGCTCTCGCTCTCGCTCACGCTCTCGCTCTCGCTCACGCTCTCGCTCTCGCTCACGCTCTCGCTCTCGCTCACGCTCTCGCTCTCGCTCACGCTCTCGCTCTCGCTCACGCTCTCGCTCTCGCTCACGCTCTCGCTCTCACTGCATTGCATTTGGCTGCTTTCAAAAACTAGCCCATGACAACTCCATGGGTCATAGCAGAATATTATTCAATATAGGGCTTAGGTCAAAGGGCACTGGAAATATACTATAACTATCACCGTGGGCTGAAGTACACCAATTATCATGAAATTGGTGCAGGATCAGGCAGAATTTCAGCATTTGTTCTGTTTTGCATGGGATCAGCATGTGTAAGGGCTGACCCAATGACAACTAACTGCAGCATATTGAAGCACTGCGTTAACTGAAATGCATAATCCCTAAAATTAAAGCATTATTGTTCTCACTAAAAGTAAGCACTTCCTTTATTCCCACCCCACCACACCCCGCTTTCTTAGTAGAAGGAGTGAGTGTTCCCTTCTTGCTTATGACATAAAGTAGAAAATTTCCATCCTGGACTTAGATTCAGCATCAGTAAAATCCATCTTATCTGTGCAAATTTCTCTCACCATTCTACTTTTCCAAGATTTCGATTGGGATTTTGATTAATAATGTATCTATTTAATCCTATATACAAGGTGAATAAAATGTGCATGGCTTTAAACCTCTTGAGTTTGCATTGCAGAAAAAAGTAAATCAACTTACATGGACAATTAATGATATGTTACCTTCTTTTGCCATTTGATCATTTCTTGTTTATATGTTTTTCACCAAAACATTGCCAATTTTTCATAGAAATGATCACATCTAGTATTTTTATACGTTGCTCCTTGGCTGCCGGCAGGTGCTCATTCATTCAATAAGTATTGAATAGCTAATAACACGTTAGACCTTGGGGATGAAATCCTGAACAAGACAAAAATGATTTTATTTCTTCTAGTGAAGCTAACCGTATAGTAATAAATTCCAATGACTAAACATTCAATAATAAACCTGGGAACTGAGTATTAAAGTAGGAGAAGTGCAAGTTCTCTGGGAGGAAATAGACCAGGCTAAAAGACAACACACAGCCATTACGTCAATGTCTACTGATAGCAGCCCTATAGCTAGGGCAGGGAGACGTGCCCCGCACGTTTCTGAGACTATAACTTTTTATGGGAGCAGACAGTCTTGCTTTTTTTCCTGGAGTAAGTAGAAAACCCCGTTATCAAGTCGATGCCAACTCCCAACGATGGTATAGGACAGGTAGCACTGCTCTTGCGGGTTTCTAAGACTGTAACTCTTGACGGAGCAGCTGGGGTTACAGTTAGCATCCTGAGGCTGGTGGAAATGTCTCCTTCAACGAGACTGAGACCAAAAGGCTTACAGTCATCCTTGTCACTCTTCCTCCGGGACATGCCATGATCTGTTTGCCAGAAAACCTTGGGGATTCTAACTCTGCAAAAGAGCCAGATTCATCGCTTCTTTTGTCTCTGCCTTCTACCACTTCTACATCATTAATCTCTGATTTCTGCAATAGCCTCCTGCCTGCTCTCCTGCCTCTGCCTTTACAGAAGCATCCACTACATTCAATTCCAAATACACATACCTATTACTCGCTATTATTTACATAATATAAATTTCATTTCTGTCCATATCAATGGAATAAAAGCCATAATCTTTCTACTGGTCTAAGAGATTTCTTTAATTTCTCCTCCACCCCTCTGAAATATTTCTCCCATCACACTAGATCCTGTGATGGGAGGCTCTTCCTGCAGACCTGCCCAGTGCTTCCTTGGGACCCAAGAATGCGGTTCACTCTTTGAAATGGTTTTCTTCTAAGTATCCACTTGACTAGGTCCATTACTTCTTATAGTTCTTTTTCAAATGCCACTTTGTCACTGCTGTGTTTCCTGACAATTGCATAATTACATTTACTTTCTGACCCATCCCAATTCTCCCTGTCTCTCCTGCTTAGCTAATTTTGTCCATAGTACTGAACATCAACTGTCATAGTGTGCAGTTCGTCACGCTCTCGCTCTCGCTCACGCTATCGCTCTCGCTCACGCTCACGCTCTCGCTCACGCTCTCGCTCTCGCTCTCGCTCTCGCTCACGCTCTCGCTCACGCTCTCGCTCTCGCTCACGCTCTCGCTCTCGCTCTCGCTCTCGCTCACGCTCTCGCTCACGCTCTCGCTCTCGCTCACGCTCTCGCTCTCGCTCACGCTCTCGCTCTCGCTCACGCTCTCGCTCTCGCTCTCGCTCTCGCTCACGCTCTCGCTCTCGCTCTCGCTCTCGCTCACGCTCTCGCTCTCGCTCTCGCTCTCGCTCTCGCTCTCGCTCTCGCTCTCGCTCTCGCTCTCGCTCACGCTCACGCTCTCGCTCACGCTCTCGCTCTCGCTCACGCTCTCGCTCTCGCTCACGCTCTCGCTCACGCTCTCGCTCTCGCTCTCGCTCACGCTCTCGCTCTCGCTCTCGCTCTCGCTCTCGCTCATGCTCTCGCTCTCGCTCTCGCTCTCGCTCACGCTCTCGCTCTCGCTCACGCTCTCGCTCTCGCTCACGCTCTCGCTCTCGCTCTCGCTCTCGCTCTCGCTCTCGCCCTCGCTCACGCTCTCGCCCTCGCTCTCGCTCTCGCCCTCGCTCTCGCCCTCGCCCACGCTCTCGCCCTCGCTCACGCTCTCGCCCTCGCTCACGCTCTCGCTCTCGCTCACGCTCTCGCTCACGCTCTCGCTCTCGCTCTCGCTCTCGCTCTCGCTCACGCTCTCGCTCTCGCTCACGCTCTCGCTCTCGCTCTCGCTCTCGCTCACGCTCTCGCTCTCGCTCACGCTCTCGCTCTCGCTCACGCTCTCGCTCTCGCTCACGCTCTCGCTCTCGCTCACGCTCTCGCTCTCGCTCACGCTCTCGCTCTCGCTCACGCTCTCGCTCTCGCTCACGCTCTCGCTCTCGCTCACGCTCTCGCTCTCGCTCACGCTCTCGCTCTCGCTCACGCTCTCGCTCTCGCTCACGCTCTCGCTCTCGCTCACGCTCTCGCTCTCGCTCACGCTCTCGCTCTCGCTCACGCTCTCGCTCTCGCTCACGCTCTCGCTCTCGCTCACGCTCTCGCTCTCGCTCACGCTCTCGCTCTCACTGCATTGCATTTGGCTGCTTTCAAAAACTAGCCCATGACAACTCCATGGGTCATAGCAGAATATTATTCAATATAGGGCTTAGGTCAAAGGGCACTGGAAATATACTATAACTATCACCGTGGGCTGAAGTACACCAATTATCATGAAATTGGTGCAGGATCAGGCAGAATTTCAGCATTTGTTCTGTTTTGCATGGGATCAGCATGTGTAAGGGCTGACCCAATGACAACTAACTGCAGCATATTGAAGCACTGCGTTAACTGAAATGCATAATCCCTAAAATTAAAGCATTATTGTTCTCACTAAAAGTAAGCACTTCCTTTATTCCCACCCCACCACACCCCGCTTTCTTAGTA
This sequence comes from Tenrec ecaudatus, assembly GCF_050624435.1. Classification (NCBI taxonomy): domain Eukaryota; kingdom Metazoa; phylum Chordata; class Mammalia; order Afrosoricida; family Tenrecidae; genus Tenrec; species Tenrec ecaudatus. The sequence goes on along the minus strand of NW_027459541.1, from coordinate 108,956 downwards.
GAAGGAGTGAGTGTTCCCTTCTTGCTTATGACATAAAGTAGAAAATTTCCATCCTGGACTTAGATTCAGCATCAGTAAAATCCATCTTATCTGTGCAAATTTCTCTCACCATTCTACTTTTCCAAGATTTCGATTGGGATTTTGATTAATAATGTATCTATTTAATCCTATATACAAGGTGAATAAAATGTGCATGGCTTTAAACCTCTTGAGTTTGCATTGCAGAAAAAAGTAAATCAACTTACATGGACAATTAATGATATGTTACCTTCTTTTGCCATTTGATCATTTCTTGTTTATATGTTTTTCACCAAAACATTGCCAATTTTTCATAGAAATGATCACATCTAGTATTTTTATACGTTGCTCCTTGGCTGCCGGCAGGTGCTCATTCATTCAATAAGTATTGAATAGCTAATAACACGTTAGACCTTGGGGATGAAATCCTGAACAAGACAAAAATGATTTTATTTCTTCTAGTGAAGCTAACCGTATAGTAATAAATTCCAATGACTAAACATTCAATAATAAACCTGGGAACTGAGTATTAAAGTAGGAGAAGTGCAAGTTCTCTGGGAGGAAATAGACCAGGCTAAAAGACAACACACAGCCATTACGTCAATGTCTACTGATAGCAGCCCTATAGCTAGGGCAGGGAGACGTGCCCCGCACGTTTCTGAGACTATAACTTTTTATGGGAGCAGACAGTCTTGCTTTTTTTCCTGGAGTAAGTAGAAAACCCCGTTATCAAGTCGATGCCAACTCCCAACGATGGTATAGGACAGGTAGCACTGCTCTTGCGGGTTTCTAAGACTGTAACTCTTGACGGAGCAGCTGGGGTTACAGTTAGCATCCTGAGGCTGGTGGAAATGTCTCCTTCAACGAGACTGAGACCAAAAGGCTTACAGTCATCCTTGTCACTCTTCCTCCGGGACATGCCATGATCTGTTTGCCAGAAAACCTTGGGGATTCTAACTCTGCAAAAGAGCCAGATTCATCGCTTCTTTTGTCTCTGCCTTCTACCACTTCTACATCATTAATCTCTGATTTCTGCAATAGCCTCCTGCCTGCTCTCCTGCCTCTGCCTTTACAGAAGCATCCACTACATTCAATTCCAAATACACATACCTATTACTCGCTATTATTTACATAATATAAATTTCATTTCTGTCCATATCAATGGAATAAAAGCCATAATCTTTCTACTGGTCTAAGAGATTTCTTTAATTTCTCCTCCACCCCTCTGAAATATTTCTCCCATCACACTAGATCCTGTGATGGGAGGCTCTTCCTGCAGACCTGCCCAGTGCTTCCTTGGGACCCAAGAATGCGGTTCACTCTTTGAAATGGTTTTCTTCTAAGTATCCACTTGACTAGGTCCATTACTTCTTATAGTTCTTTTTCAAATGCCACTTTGTCACTGCTGTGTTTCCTGACAATTGCATAATTACATTTACTTTCTGACCCATCCCAATTCTCCCTGTCTCTCCTGCTTAGCTAATTTTGTCCATAGTACTGAACATCAACTGTCATAGTGTGCAGTTCGTCACGCTCTCGCTCTCGCTCACGCTCACGCTCTCGCTCACGCTCACGCTCTCGCTCTCGCTCTCGCTCTCGCTCACGCTCTCGCTCACGCTCTCGCTCTCGCTCACGCTCTCGCTCTCGCTCACGCTCTCGCTCTCGCTCACGCTCTCGCTCTCGCTCTCGCTCTCGCTCTCGCTCACGCTCTCGCTCTCGCTCTCGCTCTCGCTCTCGCTCTCGCTCTCGCTCTCGCTCTCGCTCTCGCTCTCGCTCTCGCTCTCGCTCACGCTCTCGCTCTCGCTCACGCTCTCGCTCTCGCTCTCGCTCACGCTCTCGCTCTCGCTCACGCTCTCGCTCTCGCTCACGCTCTCGCTCTCGCTCACGCTCTCGCTCTCGCTCACGCTCTCGCTCTCGCTCACGCTCTCGCTCTCGCTCACGCTCTCGCTCTCGCTCACGCTCTCGCTCTCGCTCTCGCTCTCGCTCTCGCTCTCGCTCTCGCTCTCGCTCTCGCTCTCGCTCTCGCTCTCGCTCACGCTCTCGCTCTCGCTCACGCTCTCGCTCTCGCTCTCGCTCTCGCTCTCGCTCTCGCTCTCGCTCTCGCTCTCGCTCACGCTCTCGCTCTCGCTCACGCTCTCGCTCTCGCTCACGCTCTCGCTCTCGCTCACGCTCTCGCTCTCGCTCACGCTCACGCTCTCGCTCACGCTCTCGCTCTCGCTCACGCTCTCGCTCTCGCTCTCGCTCTCGCTCTCGCTCTCGCTCTCGCTCACGCTCTCGCTCTCGCTCTCGCTCTCGCTCTCGCTCTCGCTCTCGCTCTCGCTCTCGCTCTCGCTCTCGCTCACGCTCTCGCTCTCGCTCTCGCTCTCGCTCACGCTCTCGCTCTCGCTCTCGCTCTCGCTCTCGCTCTCGCTCACGCTCTCGCTCACGCTCTCGCTCTCGCTCACGCTCTCGCTCTCGCTCTGGCTCTCGCTCACGCTCTCGCTCTCGCTCACGCTCTCGCTCTCGCTCACGCTCTCGCTCTCGCTCACGCTCTCGCTCTCGCTCACGCTCTCGCTCTCGCTCACGCTCTCGCTCTCGCTCACGCTCTCGCTCACGCTCTCGCTCTCGCTCTCGCTCTCGCTCACGCTCTCGCTCTCGCTCACGCTCTCGCTCTCGCTCACGCTCTCGCTCTCGCTCACGCACTCGCTCTCGCTCACGCTCTCGCTCTCGCTCACGCTCTCGCTCTCGCTCACGCTCTCGCTCTCGCTCACGCTCTCGCTCTCGCTCACGCTCTCGCTCTCGCTCACGCTCTCGCTCTCGCTCACGCTCTCGCTCTCGCTCACGCTCTCGCTCTCGCTCACGCTCTCGCTCTCGCTCACGCTCTCGCTCTCGCTCTCGCTCTCGCTCTCGCTCTCGCTCTCGCTCTCGCTCTCGCTCACGCTCTCGCTCTCGCTCACGCTCTCGCTCACGCTCACGCTCTCGCTCACGCTCTCGCTCTCGCTCACGCTCACGCTCTCGCTCACGCTCCCGCTCTCGCTCACGCTCTCGCTCTCGCTCACGCTCCCGCTCTCGCTCACGCTCTCGCTCTCGCTCTCGCTCTCGCTCACGCTCTCGCTCTCGCTCACGCTCTCGCTCTCGCTCACGCTCTCGCTCTCGCTCACGCTCTCGCTCTCGCTCACGCTCTCGCTCTCGCTCACGCTCTCGCTCTCGCTCACGCTCTCGCTCTCGCTCACGCTCTCGCTCTCGCTCACGCTCTCGCTCTCGCTCACGCTCTCGCTCTCGCTCACGCTCTCGCTCTCGCTCACGCTCTCGCTCTCGCTCACGCTCTCGCTCTCGCTCACGCTCTCGCTCTCGCTCACGCTCTCGCTCTCGCTCACGCTCTCGCTCTCGCTCACGCTCTCGCTCTCGCTCACGCTCTCGCTCTCGCTCACGCTCTCGCTCTCGCTGATTTAGGAGGCTCAGCACAAGGCTCTTGATTCATGTTTCACTCATGGTGGCTCTTTTTCCCCAAGAGTAATAAAACCCCATTTCTGATTCACAGCTAACGAAATGTCCACACTAAACAGTCCCACATTAGGGTTTATTTGCATGGCCCGATCACACGGGGTATCGTGTTCATTCGTTACATTGTTAGCAAATTATCCAGTCTCCTGGATAGATCACAACCACCTCACATTTGCATTCGCGGGTCTCTATGAATCAGCCTCAACTCAATGGCAATGAATTTTTTAGTTCGGTTAACCCAGTTAGTTGGCGAGAGTTACAGAGATTAAGGCTGGAAGATATCAAGTCATTCACTGCATTGCATTTGGCTGCTTTCAAAAACTAGCCCATGACAACTCCATGGGTCATAGCAGAATATTATTCAATATAGGGCTTAGGTCAAAGGGCACTGGAAATATACTATAACTATCACCGTGGGCTGAAGTACACCAATTATCATGAAATTGGTGCAGGATCAGGCAGAATTTCAGCATTTGTTCTGTTTTGCATGGGATCAGCATGTGTAAGGGCTGACCCAATGACAACTAACTGCAGCATATTGAAGCACTGCGTTAACTGAAATGCATAATCCCTAAAATTAAAGCATTATTGTTCTCACTAAAAGTAAGCACTTCCTTTATTCCCACCCCACCACACCCCGCTTTCTTAGTAGAAGGAGTGAGTGTTCCCTTCTTGCTTATGACATAAAGTAGAAAATTTCCATCCTGGACTTAGATTCAGCATCAGTAAAATCCATCTTATCTGTGCAAATTTCTCTCACCATTCTACTTTTCCAAGATTTCGATTGGGATTTTGATTAATAATGTATCTATTTAATCCTATATACAAGGTGAATAAAATGTGCATGGCTTTAAACCTCTTGAGTTTGCATTGCAGAAAAAAGTAAATCAACTTACATGGACAATTAATGATATGTTACCTTCTTTTGCCATTTGATCATTTCTTGTTTATATGTTTTTCACCAAAACATTGCCAATTTTTCATAGAAATGATCACATCTAGTATTTTTATACGTTGCTCCTTGGCTGCCGGCAGGTGCTCATTCATTCAATAAGTATTGAATAGCTAATAACACGTTAGACCTTGGGGATGAAATCCTGAACAAGACAAAAATGATTTTATTTCTTCTAGTGAAGCTAACCGTATAGTAATAAATTCCAATGACTAAACATTCAATAATAAACCTGGGAACTGAGTATTAAAGTAGGAGAAGTGCAAGTTCTCTGGGAGGAAATAGACCAGGCTAAAAGACAACACACAGCCATTACGTCAATGTCTACTGATAGCAGCCCTATAGCTAGGGCAGGGAGACGTGCCCCGCACGTTTCTGAGACTATAACTTTTTATGGGAGCAGACAGTCTTGCTTTTTTTCCTGGAGTAAGTAGAAAACCCCGTTATCAAGTCGATGCCAACTCCCAACGATGGTATAGGACAGGTAGCACTGCTCTTGCGGGTTTCTAAGACTGTAACTCTTGACGGAGCAGCTGGGGTTACAGTTAGCATCCTGAGGCTGGTGGAAATGTCTCCTTCAACGAGACTGAGACCAAAAGGCTTACAGTCATCCTTGTCACTCTTCCTCCGGGACATGCCATGATCTGTTTGCCAGAAAACCTTGGGGATTCTAACTCTGCAAAAGAGCCAGATTCATCGCTTCTTTTGTCTCTGCCTTCTACCACTTCTACATCATTAATCTCTGATTTCTGCAATAGCCTCCTGCCTGCTCTCCTGCCTCTGCCTTTACAGAAGCATCCACTACATTCAATTCCAAATACACATACCTATTACTCGCTATTATTTACATAATATAAATTTCATTTCTGTCCATATCAATGGAATAAAAGCCATAATCTTTCTACTGGTCTAAGAGATTTCTTTAATTTCTCCTCCACCCCTCTGAAATATTTCTCCCATCACACTAGATCCTGTGATGGGAGGCTCTTCCTGCAGACCTGCCCAGTGCTTCCTTGGGACCCAAGAATGCGGTTCACTCTTTGAAATGGTTTTCTTCTAAGTATCCACTTGACTAGGTCCATTACTTCTTATAGTTCTTTTTCAAATGCCACTTTGTCACTGCTGTGTTTCCTGACAATTGCATAATTACATTTACTTTCTGACCCATCCCAATTCTCCCTGTCTCTCCTGCTTAGCTAATTTTGTCCATAGTACTGAACATCAACTGTCATAGTGTGCAGTTCGTCACGCTCTCGCTCTCGCTCACGCTCACGCTCTCGCTCACGCTCACGCTCTCGCTCTCGCTCTCGCTCTCGCTCACGCTCTCGCTCACGCTCTCGCTCTCGCTCACGCTCTCGCTCTCGCTCACGCTCTCGCTCTCGCTCACGCTCTCGCTCTCGCTCTCGCTCTCGCTCTCGCTCACGCTCTCGCTCTCGCTCTCGCTCTCGCTCTCGCTCTCGCTCTCGCTCTCGCTCTCGCTCTCGCTCTCGCTCTCGCTCTCGCTCTCGCTCACGCTCTCGCTCTCGCTCACGCTCTCGCTCTCGCTCACGCTCTCGCTCTCGCTCACGCTCTCGCTCTCGCTCACGCTCTCGCTCTCGCTCACGCTCTCGCTCTCGCTCACGCTCTCGCTCTCGCTCACGCTCTCGCTCTCGCTCACGCTCTCGCTCTCGCTCTCGCTCTCGCTCTCGCTCTCGCTCTCGCTCTCGCTCACGCTCTCGCTCTCGCTCACGCTCTCGCTCTCGCTCTCGCTCTCGCTCTCGCTCTCGCTCACGCTCTCGCTCTCGCTCACGCTCTCGCTCTCGCTCACGCTCTCGCTCTCGCTCACGCTCTCGCTCTCGCTCACGCTCACGCTCTCGCTCACGCTCTCGCTCTCGCTCACGCTCTCGCTCTCGCTCTCGCTCTCGCTCTCGCTCTCGCTCTCGCTCTCGCTCACGCTCTCGCTCTCGCTCTCGCTCTCGCTCTCGCTCTCGCTCTCGCTCTCGCTCTCGCTCTCGCTCTCGCTCACGCTCTCGCTCTCGCTCTCGCTCTCGCTCACGCTCTCGCTCTCGCTCTCGCTCTCGCTCTCGCTCACGCTCTCGCTCACGCTCTCGCTCTCGCTCACGCTCTCGCTCTCGCTCTGGCTCTCGCTCACGCTCTCGCTCTCGCTCACGCTCTCGCTCTCGCTCACGCTCTCGCTCTCGCTCACGCTCTCGCTCTCGCTCACGCTCTCGCTCTCGCTCACGCTCTCGCTCTCGCTCACGCTCTCGCTCACGCTCTCGCTCTCGCTCTCGCTCTCGCTCACGCTCTCGCTCTCGCTCACGCTCTCGCTCTCGCTCACGCTCTCGCTCTCGCTCACGCACTCGCTCTCGCTCACGCTCTCGCTCTCGCTCACGCTCTCGCTCTCGCTCACGCTCTCGCTCTCGCTCACGCTCTCGCTCTCGCTCACGCTCTCGCTCTCGCTCACGCTCTCGCTCTCGCTCACGCTCTCGCTCTCGCTCACGCTCTCGCTCTCGCTCACGCTCTCGCTCTCGCTCACGCTCTCGCTCTCGCTCTCGCTCTCGCTCTCGCTCTCGCTCTCGCTCACGCTCTCGCTCTCGCTCACGCTCTCGCTCACGCTCACGCTCTCGCTCACGCTCTCGCTCTCGCTCACGCTCACGCTCTCGCTCACGCTCTCGCTCTCGCTCACGCTCTCGCTCTCGCTCACGCTCCCGCTCTCGCTCACGCTCCCGCTCTCGCTCTCGCTCACGCTCTCGCTCTCGCTCACGCTCTCGCTCTCGCTCACGCTCTCGCTCTCGCTCACGCTCTCGCTCTCGCTCACGCTCTCGCTCTCGCTCACGCTCTCGCTCTCGCTCACGCTCTCGCTCTCGCTCACGCTCTCGCTCTCGCTCACGCTCTCGCTCTCGCTCACGCTCTCGCTCTCGCTCACGCTCTCGCTCTCGCTCACGCTCTCGCTCTCGCTCACGCTCTCGCTCTCGCTCACGCTCTCGCTCTCGCTCACGCTCTCGCTCTCGCTCACGCTCTCGCTCTCGCTCACGCTCTCGCTCTCGCTGATTTAGGAGGCTCAGCACAAGGCTCTTGATTCATGTTTCACTCATGGTGGCTCTTTTTCCCCAAGAGTAATAAAACCCCATTTCTGATTCACAGCTAACGAAATGTCCACACTAAACAGTCCCACATTAGGGTTTATTTGCATGGCCCGATCACACGGGGTATCGTGTTCATTCGTTACATTGTTAGCAAATTATCCAGTCTCCTGGATAGATCACAACCACCTCACATTTGCATTCGCGGGTCTCTATGAATCAGCCTCAACTCAATGGCAATGAATTTTTTAGTTCGGTTAACCCAGTTAGTTGGCGAGAGTTACAGAGATTAAGGCTGGAAGATATCAAGTCATTCACTGCATTGCATTTGGCTGCTTTCAAAAACTAGCCCATGACAACTCCATGGGTCATAGCAGAATATTATTCAATATAGGGCTTAGGTCAAAGGGCACTGGAAATATACTATAACTATCACCGTGGGCTGAAGTACACCAATTATCATGAAATTGGTGCAGGATCAGGCAGAATTTCAGCATTTGTTCTGTTTTGCATGGGATCAGCTTGTGTAAGGGCTGACCCAATGACAACTAACTGCAGCATATTGAAGCACTGCGTTAACTGAAATGCATAATCCCTAAAATTAAAGCATTATTGTTCTCACTAAAAGTAAGCACTTCCTTTATTCCCACCCCACCACACCCCGCTTTCTTAGTAGAAGGAGTGAGTGTTCCCTTCTTGCTTATGACATAAAGTAGAAAATTTCCATCCTGGACTTAGATTCAGCATCAGTAAAATCCATCTTATCTGTGCAAATTTCTCTCACCATTCTACTTTTCCAAGATTTCGATTGGGATTTTGATTAATAATGTATCTATTTAATCCTATATACAAGGTGAATAAAATGTGCATGGCTTTAAACCTCTTGAGTTTGCATTGCAGAAAAAAGTAAATCAACTTACATGGACAATTAATGATATGTTACCTTCTTTTGCCATTTGATCATTTCTTGTTTATATGTTTTTCACCAAAACATTGCCAATTTTTCATAGAAATGATCACATCTAGTATTTTTATACGTTGCTCCTTGGCTGCCGGCAGGTGCTCATTCATTCAATAAGTATTGAATAGCTAATAACACGTTAGACCTTGGGGATGAAATCCTGAACAAGACAAAAATGATTTTATTTCTTCTAGTGAAGCTAACCGTATAGTAATAAAATCCAATGACTAAACATTCAATAATAAACCTGGGAACTGAGTATTAAAGTAGGAGAAGTGCAAGTTCTCTGGGAGGAAATAGACCAGGCTAAAAGACAACACACAGCCATTACGTCAATGTCTACTGATAGCAGCCCTATAGCTAGGGCAGGGAGACGTGCCCCGCACGTTTCTGAGACTATAACTTTTTATGGGAGCAGACAGTCTTGCTTTTTTTCCTGGAGTAAGTAGAAAACCCCGTTATCAAGTCGATGCCAACTCCCAACGATGGTATAGGACAGGTAGCACTGCTCTTGCGGGTTTCTAAGACTGTAACTCTTGACGGAGCAGCTGGGGTTACAGTTAGCATCCTGAGGCTGGTGGAAATGTCTCCTTCAACGAGACTGAGACCAAAAGGCTTACAGTCATCCTTGTCACTCTTCCTCCGGGACATGCCATGATCTGTTTGCCAGAAAACCTTGGGGATTCTAACTCTGCAAAAGAGCCAGATTCATCGCTTCTTTTGTCTCTGCCTTCTACCACTTCTACATCATTAATCTCTGATTTCTGCAATAGCCTCCTGCCTGCTCTCCTGCCTCTGCCTTTACAGAAGCATCCACTACATTCAATTCCAAATACACATACCTATTACTCGCTATTATTTACATAATATAAATTTCATTTCTGTCCATATCAATGGAATAAAAGCCATAATCTTTCTACTGGTCTAAGAGATTTCTTTAATTTCTCCTCCACCCCTCTGAAATATTTCTCCCATCACACTAGATCCTGTGATGGGAGGCTCTTCCTGCAGACCTGCCCAGTGCTTCCTTGGGACCCAAGAATGCGGTTCACTCTTTGAAATGGTTTTCTTCTAAGTATCCACTTGACTAGGTCCATTACTTCTTATAGTTCTTTTTCAAATGCCACTTTGTCACTGCTGTGTTTCCTGACAATTGCATAATTACATTTACTTTCTGACCCATCCCAATTCTCCCTGTCTCTCCTGCTTAGCTAATTTTGTCCATAGTACTGAACATCAACTGTCATAGTGTGCAGTTCGTCACGCTCTCGCTCTCGCTCACGCTCACGCTCTCGCTCACGCTCACGCTCTCGCTCTCGCTCACGCTCTCGCTCTCGCTCACGCTCACGCTCTCGCTCACGCTCTCGCTCTCGCTCACGCTCTCGCTCTCGCTCTCGCTCTCGCTCTCGCTCTCGCTCTCGCTCACGCTCTCGCTCTCGCTCTCGCTCACGCTCTCGCTCTCGCTCTCGCTCTCGCTCACGCTCTCGCTCTCGCTCTCGCTCTCGCTCACGCTCTCGCTCTCGCTCTCGCTCACGCTCTCGCTCTCGCTCACGCTCTCGCTCTCGCTCACGCTCTCGCTCTCGCTCACGCTCTCGCTCTCGCTCACGCTCTCGCTCTCGCTCACGCTCTCGCTCACGCTCTCGCTCTCGCTCACGCTCTCGCTCTCGCTCTCGCTCTCGCTCACGCTCTCGCTCTCGCTCACGCTCTCGCTCTCGCTCACGCTCTCGCTCTCGCTCACGCTCTCGCTCACGCTCTCGCTCTCGCTCACGCTCTCGCTCTCGCTCTCGCTCTCGCTCTCGCTCACGCTCTCGCTCTCGCTCACGCTCTCGCTCTCGCTCACGCTCTCGCTCTCGCTCACGCTCTCGCTCTCGCTCACGCTCTCGCTCTCGCTCACGCTCTCGCTCTCGCTCACGCTCTCGCTCTCGCTCACGCTCTCTCTCTCGCTCACGCTCTCGCTCTCGCTCACGCTCTCGCTCTCGCTCACGCTCTCGCTCTCGCTCACGCTCTCGCTCTCGCTCTCGCTCTCGCTCACGCTCTCGCTCTCGCTCACGCTCTCGCTCTCGCTCACGCTCTCGCTCTCGCTCACGCTCTCGCTCTCGCTCACGCTCTCGCTCTCGCTCACGCTCTCGCTCTCGCTCACGCTCTCGCTCTCGCTCACGCTCTCGCTCTCGCTCACGCTCTCGCTGATTTAGGAGGCTCAGCACAAGGCTCTTGATTCATGTTTCACTCATGGTGGCTCTTTTTCCCCAAGAGTAATAAAACCCCATTTCTGATTCACAGCTAACGAAATGTCCACACTAAACAGTCCCACATTAGGGTTTATTTGCATGGCCCGATCACACGGGGTATCGTGTTCATTCGTTACATTGTTAGCAAATTATCCAGTCTCCTGGATAGATCACAACCACCTCACATTTGCATTCGCGGGTCTCTATGAATCAGCCTCAACTCAATGGCAATGAATTTTTTAGTTCGGTTAACCCAGTTAGTTGGCGAGAGTTACAGAGATTAAGGCTGGAAGATATCAAGTCATTCACTGCATTGCATTTGGCTGCTTTCAAAAACTAGCCCATGACAACTCCATGGGTCATAGCAGAATATTATTCAATATAGGGCTTAGGTCAAAGGGCACTGGAAATATACCATAACTATCACCGTGGGCTGAAGTACACCAATTATCATGAAATTGGTGCAGGATCAGGCAGAATTTCAGCATTTGTTCTGTTTTGCATGGGATCAGCATGTGTAAGGGCTGACCCAATGACAACTAACTGCAGCATATTGAAGCACTGCGTTAACTGAAATGCATAATCCCTAAAATTAAAGCATTATTGTTCTCACTAAAAGTAAGCACTTCCTTTATTCCCACCCCACCACACCCCGCTTTCTTAGTAGAAGGAGTGAGTGTTCCCTTCTTGCTTATGACATAAAGTAGAAAATTTCCATCCTGGACTTAGATTCAGCATCAGTAAAATCCATCTTATCTGTGCAAATTTCTCTCACCATTCTACTTTTCCAAGATTTCGATTGGGATTTTGATTAATAATGTATCTATTTAATCCTATATACAAGGTGAATAAAATGTGCATGGCTTTAAACCTCTTGAGTTTGCATTGCAGAAAAAAGTAAATCAACTTACATGGACAATTAATGATATGTTACCTTCTTTTGCCATTTGATCATTTCTTGTTTATATGTTTTTCACCAAAACATTGCCAATTTTTCATAGAAATGATCACATCTAGTATTTTTATACGTTGCTCCTTGGCTGCCGGCAGGTGCTCATTCATTCAATAAGTATTGAATAGCTAATAACACGTTAGACCTTGGGGATGAAATCCTGAACAAGACAAAAATGATTTTATTTCTTCTAGTGAAGCTAACCGTATAGTAATAAATTCCAATGACTAAACATTCAATAATAAACCTGGGAACTGAGTATTAAAGTAGGAGAAGTGCAAGTTCTCTGGGAGGAAATAGACCAGGCTAAAAGACAACACACAGCCATCACGTCAATGTCTACTGATAGCAGCCCTATAGCTAGGGCAGGGAGACGTGCCCCGCACGTTTCTGAGACTATAACTTTTTATGGGAGCAGACAGTCTTGCTTTTTTTCCTGGAGTAAGTAGAAAACCCCGTTATCAAGTCGATGCCAACTCCCAACGATGGTATAGGACAGGTAGCACTGCTCTTGCGGGTTTCTAAGACTGTAACTCTTGACGGAGCAGCTGGGGTTACAGTTAGCATCCTGAGGCTGGTGGAAATGTCTCCTTCAACGAGACTGAGACCAAAAGGCTTACAGTCATCCTTGTCACTCTTCCTCCGGGACATGCCATGATCTGTTTGCCAGAAAACCTTGGGGATTCTAACTCTGCAAAAGAGCCAGATTCATCGCTTCTTTTGTCTCTGCCTTCTACCACTTCTACATCATTAATCTCTGATTTCTGCAATAGCCTCCTGCCTGCTCTCCTGCCTCTGCCTTTACAGAAGCATGCACTACATTCAATTCCAAATACACATACCTATTACTCGCTATTATTTACATAATATAAATTTCATTTCTGTCCATATCAATGGAATAAAAGCCATAATCTTTCTACTGGTCTAAGAGATTTCTTTAATTTCTCCTCCACCCCTCTGAAATATTTCTCCCATCACACTAGATCCTGTGATGGGAGGCTCTTCCTGCAGACCTGCCCAGTGCTTCCTTGGGACCCAAGAATGCGGTTCACTCTTTGAAATGGTTTTCTTCTAAGTATCCACTTGACTAGGTCCATTACTTCTTATAGTTCTTTTTCAAATGCCACTTTGTCACTGCTGTGTTTCCTGACAATTGCATAATTACATTTACTTTCTGACCCATCCCAATTCTCCCTGTCTCTCCTGCTTAGCCATTTTGTCCATAGTACTGAACATCAACTGTCATAGTGTGCAGTTCGTCACGCTCTCGCTCTCGCTCACGCTCTCGCTCTCGCTCACGCTCACGCTCTCGCTCACGCTCACGCTCTCGCTCTCGCTCTCGCTCTCGCTCACGCTCTCGCTCTCGCTCTCGCTCTCGCTCTCGCTCACGCTCTCGCTCACGCTCACGCTCTCGCTCTCGCTCACGCTCTCGCTCTCGCTCTCGCTCTCGCTCTCGCTCACGCTCTCGCTCTCGCTCTCGCTCTCGCTCACGCTCTCGCTCTCGCTCTCGCTCTCGCTCTCGCTCTCGCTCTCGCTCTCGCTCTCGCTCTCGCTCTCGCTCTCGCTCACGCTCTCGCTCTCGCTCACGCTCTCGCTCTCGCTCACGCTCTCGCTCTCGCTCTCGCTCTCGCTCACGCTCTCGCTCTCGCTCACGCTCTCGCTCTCGCTCACGCTCTCGCTCTCGCTCACGCTCTCGCTCTCGCTCACGCTCTCGCTCTCGCTCACGCTCTCGCTCTCGCTCACGCTCTCGCTCTCGCTCTCGCTCTCGCTCACGCTCTCACTCACGCTCTCGCTCTCGCTCACGCTCTCGCTCTCGCTCACGCTCTCGCTCTCGCTCACGCTCACGCTCTCGCTCATGCTCTCGCTCTCGCTCTCGCTCTCGCTCACGCTCTCGCTCTCGCTCTCGCTCTCGCTCTCGCTCTCGCTCTCGCTCACGCTCTCGCTCTCGCTCTCGCTCACGCTCTCGCTCTCGCTCTCGCTCTCGCTCACGCTCTCGCTCTCGCTCACGCTCTCGCTCTCGCTCACGCTCTCGCTCTCGCTCTCGCTCTCGCTCACGCTCTCGCTCTCGCTCTCGCTCACGCTCTCGCTCTCGCTCTCGCTCTCGCTCTCGCTCTCGCTCACGCTCTCGCTCTCGCTCACGCTCTCGCTCACGCTCTCGCTCTCGCTCACGCTCTCGCTCACGCTCTCGCTCTCGCTCTCGCTCTCGCTCACGCTCTCGCTCTCGCTCACGCTCTCGCTCTCGCTCACGCTCTCGCTCTCGCTCACGCTCTCGCTCACGCTCTCGCTCTCGCTCACGCTCTCGCTCTCGCTCACGCTCTCGCTCTCGCTCACGCTCTCGCTCTCGCTCACGCTCTCGCTCTCGCTCACGCTCTCGCTCTCGCTCACGCTCTCGCTCTCGCTCACGCTCTCGCTCTCGCTCACGCTCTCGCTCTCGCTCTCGCTCTCGCTCTCGCTCACGCTCTCGCTGATTTAGGAGGCTCAGCACAAGGCTCTTGATTCATGTTTCACTCATGGTGGCTCTTTTTCCCCAAGAGTAATAAAACCCCATTTCTGATTCACAGCTAACGAAATGTCCACACTAAACAGTCCCACATTAGGGTTTATTTGCATGGCCCGATCACACGGGGTATCGTGTTCATTCGTTACATTGTTAGCAAATTATCCAGTCTCCTGGATAGATCACAACCACCTCACATTTGCATTCGCGGGTCTCTATGAATCAGCCTCAACTCAATGGCAATGAATTTTTTAGTTCGGTTAACCCAGTTAGTTGGCGAGAGTTACAGAGATTAAGGCTGGAAGATATCAAGTCATTCACTGCATTGCATTTGGCTGCTTTCAAAAACTAGCCCATGACAACTCCATGGGTCATAGCAGAATATTATTCAATATAGGGCTTAGGTCAAAGGGCACTGGAAATATACTATAACTATCACCGTGGGCTGAAGTACACCAATTATCATGAAATTGGTGCAGGATCAGGCAGAATTTCAGCATTTGTTCTGTTTTGCATGGGATCAGCATGTGTAAGGGCTGACCCAATGACAACTAACTGCAGCATATTGAAGCACTGCGTTAACTGAAATGCATAATCCCTAAAATTAAAGCATTATTGTTCTCACTAAAAGTAAGCACTTCCTTTATTCCCACCCCACCACACCCCGCTTTCTTAGTAGAAGGAGTGAGTGTTCCCTTCTTGCTTATGACATAAAGTAGAAAATTTCCATCCTGGACTTAGATTCAGCATCAGTAAAATCCATCTTATCTGTGCAAATTTCTCTCACCATTCTACTTTTCCAAGATTTCGATTGGGATTTTGATTAATAATGTATCTATTTAATCCTATATACAAGGTGAATAAAATGTGCATGGCTTTAAACCTCTTGAGTTTGCATTGCAGAAAAAAGTAAATCAACTTACATGGACAATTAATGATATGTTACCTTCTTTTGCCATTTGATCATTTCTTGTTTATATGTTTTTCACCAAAACATTGCCAATTTTTCATAGAAATGATCACATCTAGTATTTTTATACGTTGCTCCTTGGCTGCCGGCAGGTGCTCATTCATTCAATAAGTATTGAATAGCTAATAACACGTTAGACCTTGGGGATGAAATCCTGAACAAGACAAAAATGATTTTATTTCTTCTAGTGAAGCTAACCGTATAGTAATAAATTCCAATGACTAAACATTCAATAATAAACCTGGGAACTGAGTATTAAAGTAGGAGAAGTGCAAGTTCTCTGGGAGGAAATAGACCAGGCTAAAAGACAACACACAGCCATCACGTCAATGTCTACTGATAGCAGCCCTATAGCTAGGGCAGGGAGACGTGCCCCGCACGTTTCTGAGACTATAACTTTTTATGGGAGCAGACAGTCTTGCTTTTTTTCCTGGAGTAAGTAGAAAACCCCGTTATCAAGTCGATGCCAACTCCCAACGATGGTATAGGACAGGTAGCACTGCTCTTGCGGGTTTCTAAGACTGTAACTCTTGACGGAGCAGCTGGGGTTACAGTTAGCATCCTGAGGCTGGTGGAAATGTCTCCTTCAACGAGACTGAGACCAAAAGGCTTACAGTCATCCTTGTCACTCTTCCTCCGGGACATGCCATGATCTGTTTGCCAGAAAACCTTGGGGATTCTAACTCTGCAAAAGAGCCAGATTCATCGCTTCTTTTGTCTCTGCCTTCTACCACTTCTACATCATTAATCTCTGATTTCTGCAATAGCCTCCTGCCTGCTCTCCTGCCTCTGCCTTTACAGAAGCATCCACTACATTCAATTCCAAATACACATACCTATTACTCGCTATTATTTACATAATATAAATTTCATTTCTGTCCATATCAATGGAATAAAAGCCATAATCTTTCTACTGGTCTAAGAGATTTCTTTAATTTCTCCTCCACCCCTCTGAAATATTTCTCCCATCACACTAGATCCTGTGATGGGAGGCTCTTCCTGCAGACCTGCCCAGTGCTTCCTTGGGACCCAAGAATGCGGTTCACTCTTTGAAATGGTTTTCTTCTAAGTATCCACTTGACTAGGTCCATTACTTCTTATAGTTCTTTTTCAAATGCCACTTTGTCACTGCTGTGTTTCCTGACAATTGCATAATTACATTTACTTTCTGACCCATCCCAATTCTCCCTGTCTCTCCTGCTTAGCTAATTTTGTCCATAGTACTGAACATCAACTGTCATAGTGTGCAGTTCGTCACGCTCTCGCTCTCGCTCACGCTCTCGCTCTCGCTCACGCTCACGCTCTCGCTCACGCTCACGCTCTCGCTCTCGCTCTCGCTCTCGCTCACGCTCTCGCTCTCGCTCTCGCTCTCGCTCACGCTCTCGCTCTCGCTCACGCTCTCGCTCTCGCTCACGCTCTCGCTCTCGCTCACGCTCTCGCTCTCGCTCTCGCTCTCGCTCTCGCTCACGCTCTCGCTCTCGCTCTCGCTCTCGCTCTCGCTCTCGCTCTCGCTCTCGCTCACGCTCTCGCTCTCGCTCACGCTCTCGCTGATTTAGGAGGCTCAGCACAAGGCTCTTGATTCATGTTTCACTCATGGTGGCTCTTTTTCCCCAAGAGTAATAAAACCCCATTTCTGATTCACAGCTAACGAAATGTCCACACTAAACAGTCCCACATTAGGGTTTATTTGCATGGCCCGATCACACGGGGTATCGTGTTCATTCGTTACATTGTTAGCAAATTATCCAGTCTCCTGGATAGATCACAACCACCTCACATTTGCATTCGCGGGTCTCTATGAATCAGCCTCAACTCAATGGCAATGAATTTTTTAGTTCGGTTAACCCAGTTAGTTGGCGAGAGTTACAGAGATTAAGGCTGGAAGATATCAAGTCATTCACTGCATTGCATTTGGCTGCTTTCAAAAACTAGCCCATGACAACTCCATGGGTCATAGCAGAATATTATTCAATATAGGGCTTAGGTCAAAGGGCACTGGAAATATACTATAACTATCACCGTGGGCTGAAGTACACCAATTATCATGAAATTGGTGCAGGATCAGGCAGAATTTCAGCATTTGTTCTGTTTTGCATGGGATCAGCATGTGTAAGGGCTGACCCAATGACAACTAACTGCAGCATATTGAAGCACTGCGTTAACTGAAATGCATAATCCCTAAAATTAAAGCATTATTGTTCTCACTAAAAGTAAGCACTTCCTTTATTCCCACCCCACCACACCCCGCTTTCTTAGTAGAAGGAGTGAGTGTTCCCTTCTTGCTTATGACATAAAGTAGAAAATTTCCATCCTGGACTTAGATTCAGCATCAGTAAAATCCATCTTATCTGTGCAAATTTCTCTCACCATTCTACTTTTCCAAGATTTCGATTGGGATTTTGATTAATAATGTATCTATTTAATCCTATATACAAGGTGAATAAAATGTGCATGGCTTTAAACCTCTTGAGTTTGCATTGCAGAAAAAATTAAATCAACTTACATGGACAATTAATGATATGTTACCTTCTTTTGCCATTTGATCATTTCTTGTTTATATGTTTTTCACCAAAACATTGCCAATTTTTCATAGAAATGATCACATCTAGTATTTTTATACGTTGCTCCTTGGCTGCCGGCAGGTGCTCATTCATTCAATAAGTATTGAATAGCTAATAACACGTTAGACCTTGGGGATGAAATCCTGAACAAGACAAAAATGATTTTATTTCTTCTAGTGAAGCTAACCGTATAGTAATAAATTCCAATGACTAAACATTCAATAATAAACCTGGGAACTGAGTATTAAAGTAGGAGAAGTGCAAGTTCTCTGGGAGGAAATAGACCAGGCTAAAAGACAACACACAGCCATCACGTCAATGTCTACTGATAGCAGCCCTATAGCTAGGGCAGGGAGACGTGCCCCGCACGTTTCTGAGACTATAACTTTTTATGGGAGCAGACAGTCTTGCTTTTTTTCCTGGAGTAAGTAGAAAACCCCGTTATCAAGTCGATGCCAACTCCCAACGATGGTATAGGACAGGTAGCACTGCTCTTGCGGGTTTCTAAGACTGTAACTCTTGACGGAGCAGCTGGGGTTACAGTTAGCATCCTGAGGCTGGTGGAAATGTCTCCTTCAACGAGACTGAGACCAAAAGGCTTACAGTCATCCTTGTCACTCTTCCTCCGGGACATGCCATGATCTGTTTGCCAGAAAACCTTGGGGATTCTAACTCTGCAAAAGAGCCAGATTCATCGCTTCTTTTGTCTCTGCCTTCTACCACTTCTACATCATTAATCTCTGATTTCTGCAATAGCCTCCTGCCTGCTCTCCTGCCTCTGCCTTTACAGAAGCATCCACTACATTCAATTCCAAATACACATACCTATTACTCGCTATTATTTACATAATATAAATTTCATTTCTGTCCATATCAATGGAATAAAAGCCATAATCTTTCTACTGGTCTAAGAGATTTCTTTAATTTCTCCTCCACCCCTCTGAAATATTTCTCCCATCACACTAGATCCTGTGATGGGAGGCTCTTCCTGCAGACCTGCCCAGTGCTTCCTTGGGACCCAAGAATGCGGTTCACTCTTTGAAATGGTTTTCTTCTAAGTATCCACTTGACTAGGTCCATTACTTTCTGACCCATCCCAATTCTCCCTGTCTCTCCTGCTTAGCTAATTTTGTCCATAGTACTGAACATCAACTGTCATAGTGTGCAGTTCGTCACGCTCTCGCTCTCGCTCACGCTCACACTCTCGCTCACGCTCACGCTCTCGCTCTCGCTCTCGCTCTCGCTCACGCTCTCGCTCTCGCTCTCGCTCTCGCTCACGCTCTCGCTCTCGCTCACGCTCTCGCTCTCGCTCACGCTCTCGCTCTCGCTCACGCTCTCGCTCTCGCTCTCGCTCTCGCTCACGCTCTCGCTCTCGCTCTCGCTCTCGCTCTCGCTCTCGCTCACGCTCTCGCTCTCGCTCTCGCTCTCGCTCTCGCTCACGCTCTCGCTCTCGCTCTCGCTCACGCTCTCGCTCTCGCTCACGCTCTCGCTCTCGCTCACGCTCTCGCTCTCGCTCACGCTCTCGCTCTCGCTCTCGCTCTCGCTCACGCTCTCGCTCTCGCTCACGCTCTCGCTCTCGCTCACGCTCTCGCTCTCGCTCACGCTCTCGCTCTCGCTCACGCTCTCGCTCTCGCTCACGCTCTCGCTCTCGCTCACGCTCTCGCTCTCGCTCACGCTCTCGCTCTCGCTCACGCTCTCGCTCTCGCTCTCGCTCTCGCTCTCGCTCTCGCTCACGCTCTCGCTCTCGCTCACGCTCTCGCTCACGCTCACGCTCTCGCTCTCGCTCACGCTCTCGCTCTCGCTCACGCTCACGCTCTCGCTCACGCTCTCGCTCTCGCTCACGCTCTCGCTCTCGCTCACGCTCTCGCTCTCGCTCACGCTCTCGCTCTCGCTCACGCTCTCGCTCTCGCTCACGCTCTCGCTCTCGCTCTCGCTCTCGCTCTCGCTCTCGCTCTCGCTCACGCTCTCGCTCTCGCTCACGCTCTCGCTCTCGCTCTCGCTCTCGCTCACGCTCTCGCTCTCGCTCACGCTCTCGCTCTCGCTCACGCTCTCGCTCTCGCTCTCGCTCACGCTCTCGCTCTCGCTCACGCTCTCGCTCTCGCTCACGCTCTCGCTCTCGCTCACGCTCTCGCTCTCGCTCACGCTCTCGCTCTCGCTCACGCTCTCGCTCTCGCTCACGCTCTCGCTCTCGCTCACGCTCTCGCTCTCGCTCACGCTCTCGCTCTCGCTCACGCTCTCGCTCTCGCTCACGCTCTCGCTCTCGCTCACGCTCTCGCTCTCGCTCACGCTCTCGCTCTCGCTCACGCTCTCGCTCTCGCTCACGCTCTCGCTCTCGCTCACGCTCTCGCTCTCGCTCACGCTCTCGCTCTCGCTCACGCTCTCGCTCTCGCTCACGCTCTCGCTCTCGCTCTCGCTCTCGCTCTCGCTCTCGCTCTCGCTCTCGCTCACGCTCTCGCTCTCGCTCACGCTCTCGCTCTCGCTCACGCTCTCGCTCTCGCTCACGCTCTCGCTCTCGCTCACGCTCTCGCTCTCGCTCACGCTCTCGCTCTCGCTCACGCTCTCGCTCTCGCTCACGCTCTCGCTGATTTAGGAGGCTCAGCACAAGGCTCTTGATTCATGTTTCACTCATGGTGGCTCTTTTTCCCCAAGAGTAATAAAACCCCATTTCTGATTCACAGCTAACGAAATGTCCACACTAAACAGTCCCACATTAGGGTTTATTTGCATGGCCCGATCACACGGGGTATCGTGTTCATTCGTTACATTGTTAGCAAATTATCCAGTCGCCTGGATAGATCACAACCACCTCACATTTGCATTCGCGGGTCTCTATGAATCAGCCTCAACTCAATGGCAATGAATTTTTTAGTTCGGTTAACCCAGTTAGTTGGCGAGAGTTACAGAGATTAAGGCTGGAAGATATCAAGTCATTCACTGCATTGCATTTGGCTGCTTTCAAAAACTAGCCCATGACAACTCCATGGGTCATAGCAGAATATTATTCAATATAGGGCTTAGGTCAAAGGGCACTGGAAATATACTATAACTATCACCGTGGGCTGAAGTACACCAATTATCATGAAATTGGTGCAGGATCAGGCAGAATTTCAGCATTTGTTCTGTTTTGCATGGGATCAGCATGTGTAAGGGCTGACCCAATGACAACTAACTGCAGCATATTGAAGCACTGCGTTAACTGAAATGCATAATCCCTAAAATTAAAGCATTATTGTTCTCACTAAAAGTAAGCACTTCCTTTATTCCCACCCCACCACACCCCGCTTTCTTAGTAGAAGGAGTGAGTGTTCCCTTCTTGCTTATGACATAAAGTAGAAAATTTCCATCCTGGACTTAGATTCAGCATCAGTAAAATCCATCTTATCTGTGCAAATTTCTCTCACCATTCTACTTTTCCAAGATTTCGATTGGGATTTTGATTAATAATGTATCTATTTAATCCTATATACAAGGTGAATAAAATGTGCATGGCTTTAAACCTCTTGAGTTTGCATTGCAGAAAAAAGTAAATCAACTTACATGGACAATTAATGATATGTTACCTTCTTTTGCCATTTGATCATTTCTTGTTTATATGTTTTTCACCAAAACATTGCCAATTTTTCATAGAAATGATCACATCTAGTATTTTTATACGTTGCTCCTTGGCTGCCGGCAGGTGCTCATTCATTCAATAAGTATTGAATAGCTAATAACACGTTAGACCTTGGGGATGAAATCCTGAACAAGACAAAAATGATTTTATTTCTTCTAGTGAAGCTAACCGTATAGTAATAAATTCCAATGACTAAACATTCAATAATAAACCTGGGAACTGAGTATTAAAGTAGGAGAAGTGCAAGTTCTCTGGGAGGAAATAGACCAGGCTAAAAGACAACACACAGCCATCACGTCAATGTCTACTGATAGCAGCCCTATAGCTAGGGCAGGGAGACGTGCCCCGCACGTTTCTGAGACTATAACTTTTTATGGGAGCAGACAGTCTTGCTTTTTTTCCTGGAGTAAGTAGAAAACCCCGTTATCAAGTCGATGCCAACTCCCAACGATGGTATAGGACAGGTAGCACTGCTCTTGCGGGTTTCTAAGACTGTAACTCTTGACGGAGCAGCTGGGGTTACAGTTAGCATCCTGAGGCTGGTGGAAATGTCTCCTTCAACGAGACTGAGACCAAAAGGCTTACAGTCATCCTTGTCACTCTTCCTCCGGGACATGCCATGATCTGTTTGCCAGAAAACCTTGGGGATTCTAACTCTGCAAAAGAGCCAGATTCATCGCTTCTTTTGTCTCTGCCTTCTACCACTTCTACATCATTAATCTCTGATTTCTGCAATAGCCTCCTGCCTGCTCTCCTGCCTCTGCCTTTACAGAAGCATCCACTACATTCAATTCCAAATACACATACCTATTACTCGCTATTATTTACATAATATAAATTTCATTTCTGTCCATATCAATGGAATAAAAGCCATAATCTTTCTACTGGTCTAAGAGATTTCTTTAATTTCTCCTCCACCCCTCTGAAATATTTCTCCCATCACACTAGATCCTGTGATGGGAGGCTCTTCCTGCAGACCTGCCCAGTGCTTCCTTGGGACCCAAGAATGCGGTTCACTCTTTGAAATGGTTTTCTTCTAAGTATCCACTTGACTAGGTCCATTACTTCTTATAGTTCTTTTTCAAATGCCACTTTGTCACTGCTGTGTTTCCTGACAATTGCATAATTACATTTACTTTCTGACCCATCCCAATTCTCCCTGTCTCTCCTGCTTAGCTAATTTTGTCCATAGTATTGAACATCAACTGTCATAGTGTGCAGTTCGTCACGCTCTCGCTCTCGCTCACGCTCTCGCTCTCGCTCACGCTCACGCTCTCGCTCACGCTCACGCTCTCGCTCTCGCTCTCGCTCACGCTCTCGCTCTCGCTCTCGCTCTCGCTCACGCTCTCGCTCTCGCTCACGCTCTCGCTCTCGCTCACGCTCTCGCTCTCGCTCACGCTCTCGCTCTCGCTCTCGCTCTCGCTCTCGCTCTCGCTCACGCTCTCGCTCTCGCTCTCGCTCTCGCTCACGCTCTCGCTCACGCTCTCGCTCTCGCTCTCGCTCTCGCTCTCGCTCACGCTCTCGCTCTCGCTCACGCTCTCGCTCTCGCTCACGCTCTCGCTCTCGCTCACGCTCTCGCTCTCGCTCTCGCTCTCGCTCACGCTCTCGCTCTCGCTCTCGCTCTCGCTCACGCTCTCGCTCTCGCTCACGCTCTCGCTCTCGCTCACGCTCTCGCTCTCGCTCACGCTCTCGCTCTCGCTCACGCTCTCGCTCTCGCTCACGCTCTCGCTCTCGCTCACGCTCTCGCTCTCGCTCACGCTCTCGCTCTCGCTCACGCTCTCGCTCTCGCTCACGCTCTCGCTCTCGCTCACGCTCTCGCTCTCGCTCACGCTCTCGCTCTCGCTCTCGCTCTCGCTCTCGCTCTCGCTCTCGCTCACGCTCTCGCTCACGCTCTCGCTCTCGCTCACGCTCTCGCTCTCGCTCACGCTCACGCTCTCGCTCACGCTCTCGCTCTCGCTCTCGCTCTCGCTCTCGCTCACGCTCTCGCTCACGCTCTCGCTCTCGCTCTCGCTCTCGCTCTCGCTCACGCTCTCGCTCTCGCTCACGCTCTCGCTCTCGCTCACGCTCTCGCTCTCGCTCTCGCTCTCGCTCACGCTCTCGCTCTCGCTCTCGCTCACGCTCTCGCTCTCGCTCACGCTCTCGCTCTCGCTCACGCTCTCGCTCTCGCTCACGCTCTCGCTCTCGCTCTCGCTCTCGCTCTCGCTCTCGCTCTCGCTCTCGCTCTCGCTCACGCTCTCGCTCTCGCTCTCGCTCTCGCTCTCGCTCTCGCTCTCGCTCATGCTCTCGCTCTCGCTCACGCTCTCGCTCACGCTCTCGCTCATGCTCTCGCTCTCGCTCACGCTCTCGCTCACGCTCTCGCTCTCGCTCACGCTCTCGCTCTCGCTCACGCTCTCGCTCTCGCTCTCGCTCTCGCTCACGCTCTCGCTCTCGCTCACGCTCTCGCTCTCGCTCACGCTCTCGCTCTCGCTCACCCTCTCGCTCTCGCTCACGCTCTCGCTCTCGCTCACGCTCTCGCTCTCGCTCACGCTCTCGCTCTCGCTCACGCTCTCGCTCTCGCTCACGCTCTCGCTCTCGCTCACGCTCTCGCTCTCGCTCACGCTCTCGCTCTCGCTCACGCTCTCGCTCTCGCTCACGCTCTCGCTCTCGCTCACGCTCTCGCTCTCGCTCACGCTCTCGCTCTCGCTCACGCTCTCGCTGATTTAGGAGGCTCAGCACAAGGCTCTTGATTCATGTTTCACTCATGGTGGCTCTTTTTCCCCAAGAGTAATAAAACCCCATTTCTGATTCACAGCTAACGAAATGTCCACACTAAACAGTCCCACATTAGGGTTTATTTGCATGGCCCGATCACACGGGGTATCGTGTTCATTCGTTACATTGTTAGCAAATTATCCAGTCTCCTGGATAGATCACAACCACCTCACATTTGCATTCGCGGGTCTCTATGAATCAGCCTCAACTCAATGGCAATGAATTTTTTAGTTCGGTTAACCCAGTTAGTTGGCGAGAGTTACAGAGATTAAGGCTGGAAGATATCAAGTCATTCACTGCATTGCATTTGGCTGCTTTCAAAAACTAGCCCATGACAACTCCATGGGTCATAGCAGAATATTATTCAATATAGGGCTTAGGTCAAAGGGCACTGGAAATATACTATAACTATCACCGTGGGCTGAAGTACACCAATTATCATGAAATTGGTGCAGGATCAGGCAGAATTTCAGCATTTGTTCTGTTTTGCATGGGATCAGCATGTGTAAGGGCTGACCCAATGACAACTAACTGCAGCATATTGAAGCACTGCGTTAACTGAAATGCATAATCCCTAAAATTAAAGCATTATTGTTCTCACTAAAAGTAAGCACTTCCTTTATTCCCACCCCACCACACCCCGCTTTCTTAGTAGAAGGAGTGAGTGTTCCCTTCTTGCTTATGACATAAAGTAGAAAATTTCCATCCTGGACTTAGATTCAGCATCAGTAAAATCCATCTTATCTGTGCAAATTTCTCTCACCATTCTACTTTTCCAAGATTTCGATTGGGATTTTGATTAATAATGTATCTATTTAATCCTATATACAAGGTGAATAAAATGTGCATGGCTTTAAACCTCTTGAGTTTGCATTGCAGAAAAAAGTAAATCAACTTACATGGACAATTAATGATATGTTACCTTCTTTTGCCATTTGATCATTTCTTGTTTATATGTTTTTCACCAAAACATTGCCAATTTTTCATAGAAATGATCACATCTAGTATTTTTATACGTTGCTCCTTGGCTGCCGGCAGGTGCTCATTCATTCAATAAGTATTGAATAGCTAATAACACGTTAGACCTTGGGGATGAAATCCTGAACAAGACAAAAATGATTTTATTTCTTCTAGTGAAGCTAACCGTATAGTAATAAATTCCAATGACTAAACATTCAATAATAAACCTGGGAACTGAGTATTAAAGTAGGAGAAGTGCAAGTTCTCTGGGAGGAAATAGACCAGGCTAAAAGACAACACACAGCCATCACGTCAATGTCTACTGATAGCAGCCCTATAGCTAGGGCAGGGAGACGTGCCCCGCACGTTTCTGAGACTATAACTTTTTATGGGAGCAGACAGTCTTGCTTTTTTTCCTGGAGTAAGTAGAAAACCCCGTTATCAAGTCGATGCCAACTCCCAACGATGGTATAGGACAGGTAGCACTGCTCTTGCGGGTTTCTAAGACTGTAACTCTTGACGGAGCAGCTGGGGTTACAGTTAGCATCCTGAGGCTGGTGGAAATGTCTCCTTCAACGAGACTGAGACCAAAAGGCTTACAGTCATCCTTGTCACTCTTCCTCCGGGACATGCCATGAACTGTTTGCCAGAAAACCTTGGGGATTCTAACTCTGCAAAAGAGCCAGATTCATCGCTTCTTTTGTCTCTGCCTTCTACCACTTCTACATCATTAATCTCTGATTTCTGCAATAGCCTCCTGCCTGCTCTCCTGCCTCTGCCTTTACAGAAGCATCCACTACATTCAATTCCAAATACACATACCTATTACTCGCTATTATTTACATAATATAAATTTCATTTCTGTCCATATCAATGGAATAAAAGACATAATCTTTCTACTGGTCTAAGAGATTTCTTTAATTTCTCCTCCACCCCTCTGAAATATTTCTCCCATCACACTAGATCCTGTGATGGGAGGCTCTTCCTGCAGACCTGCCCAGTGCTTCCTTGGGACCCAAGAATGCGGTTCACTCTTTGAAATGGTTTTCTTCTAAGTATCCACTTGACTAGGTCCATTACTTCTTATAGTTCTTTTTCAAATGCCACTTTGTCACTGCTGTGTTTCCTGACAATTGCATAATTACATTTACTTTCTGACCCATCCCAATTCTCCCTGTCTCTCCTGCTTAGCTAATTTTGTCCATAGTACTGAACATCAACTGTCATAGTGTGCAGTTCGTCACGCTCTCGCTCACGCTCTCGCTCTCGCTCACGCTCACGCTCTCGCTCACGCTCACGCTCTCGCTCTCGCTCTCGCTCTCGCTCACGCTCTCGCTCTCGCTCTCGCTCTCGCTCACGCTCTCGCTCTCGCTCACGCTCTCGCTCTCGCTCACGCTCTCGCTCACGCTCACGCTCTCGCTCTCGCTCACGCTCTCGCTCTCGCTCTCGCTCTCGCTCTCGCTCACGCTCTCGCTCTCGCTCTCGCTCTCGCTCTCGCTCACGCTCTCGCTCTCGCTCTCGCTCTCGCTCTCGCTCTCGCTCTCGCTCTCGCTCTCGCTCTCGCTCTCGCTCTCGCTCACGCTCTCGCTCTCGCTCACGCTCTCGCTCTCGCTCTCGCTCTCGCTCACGCTCTCGCTCTCGCTCACGCTCTCGCTCTCGCTCACGCTCTCGCTCTCGCTCACGCTCTCGCTCTCGCTCACGCTCTCGCTCTCGCTCACGCTCTCGCTCTCGCTCACGCTCTCGCTCTCGCTCACGCTCTCGCTCTCGCTCACGCTCTCGCTCACGCTCTCGCTCTCGCTCACGCTCTCGCTCTCGCTCACGCTCTCGCTCTCGCTCTCGCTCTCGCTCTCGCTCTCGCTCTCGCTCTCGCTCTCGCTCTCGCTCTCGCTCTCGCTCTCGCTCTCGCTCACGCTCTCGCTCTCGCTCTCGCTCACGCTCTCGCTCTCGCTCACGCTCTCGCTCTCGCTCTCGCTCACGCTCTCGCTCTCGCTCTCGCTCTCGCTCTCGCTCTCGCTCTCGCTCACGCTCTCGCTCTCGCTCTCGCTCTCGCTCACGCTCTCGCTCTCGCTCTCGCTCTCGCTCTCGCTCTCGCTCTCGCTCACGCTCTCGCTCACGCTCTCGCTCTCGCTCACGCTCTCGCTCTCGCTCACGCTCTCGCTCTCGCTCACGCTCTCGCTCTCGCTCTCGCTCACGCTCTCGCTCTCGCTCACGCTCTCGCTCTCGCTCACGCTCTCGCTCTCGCTCACGCTCTCGCTCTCGCTCACGCTCTCGCTCTCGCTCACGCTCTCGCTCTCGCTCACGCTCTCGCTCACGCTCTCGCTCTCGCTCTCGCTCTCGCTCTCGCTCTCGCTCACGCTCTCGCTCTCGCTCACGCTCTCGCTCACGCTCTCGGTCTCGCTCACGCTCTCGCTCTCGCTCACGCTCTCGCTCTCGCTCACGCTCTCGCTCTCTCTCACGCTCTCGCTCTCGCTCACGCTCTCGCTCTCGCTCACGCTCTCGCTCACGCTCTCGCTCTCGCTCACGCTCTCGCTCTCGCTCACGCTCTCGCTGATTTAGGAGGCTCAGTACAAGGCTCTTGATTCATGTTTCACTCATGGTGGCTCTTTTTCCCCAAGAGTAATAAAACCCCATTTCTGATTCACAGCTAACGAAATGTCCACACTAAACAGTCCCACATTAGGGTTTATTTGCATGGCCCGATCACACGGGGTATCGTGTTCATTCGTTACATTGTTAGCAAATTATCCAGTCTCCTGGATAGATCACAACCACCTCACATTTGCATTCGCGGGTCTCTATGAATCAGCCTCAACTCAATGGCAATGAATTTTTTAGTTCGGTTAACCCAGTTAGTTGGCGAGAGTTACAGAGATTAAGGCTGGAAGATATCAAGTCATTCACTGCATTGCATTTGGCTGCTTTCAAAAACTAGCCCATGACAACTCCATGGGTCATAGCAGAATATTATTCAATATAGGGCTTAGGTCAAAGGGCACTGGAAATATACTATAACTATCACCGTGGGCTGAAGTACACCAATTATCATGAAATTGGTGCAGGATCAGGCAGAATTTCAGCATTTGTTCTGTTTTGCATGGGATCAGCATGTGTAAGGGCTGACCCAATGACAACTAACTGCAGCATATTGAAGCACTGCGTTAACTGAAATGCATAATCCCTAAAATTAAAGCATTATTGTTCTCACTAAAAGTAAGCACTTCCTTTATTCCCACCCCACCACACCCCGCTTTCTTAGTAGAAGGAGTGAGTGTTCCCTTCTTGCTTATGACATAAAGTAGAAAATTTCCATCCTGGACTTAGATTCAGCATCAGTAAAATCCATCTTATCTGTGCAAATTTCTCTCACCATTCTACTTTTCCAAGATTTCGATTGGGATTTTGATTAATAATGTATCTATTTAATCCTATATACAAGGTGAATAAAATGTGCATGGCTTTAAACCTCTTGAGTTTGCATTGCAGAAAAAAGTAAATCAACTTACATGGACAATTAATGATATGTTACCTTCTTTTGCCATTTGATCATTTCTTGTTTATATGTTTTTCACCAAAACATTGCCAATTTTTCATAGAAATGATCACATCTAGTATTTTTATACGTTGCTCCTTGGCTGCCGGCAGGTGCTCATTCATTCAATAAGTATTGAATAGCTAATAACACGTTAGACCTTGGGGATGAAATCCTGAACAAGACAAAAATGATTTTATTTCTTCTAGTGAAGCTAACCGTATAGTAATAAATTCCAATGACTAAACATTCAATAATAAACCTGGGAACTGAGTATTAAAGTAGGAGAAGTGCAAGTTCTCTGGGAGGAAATAGACCAGGCTAAAAGACAACACACAGCCATCACGTCAATGTCTACTGATAGCAGCCCTATAGCTAGGGCAGGGAGACGTGCCCCGCACGTTTCTGAGACTATAACTTTTTATGGGAGCAGACAGTCTTGCTTTTTTTCCTGGAGTAAGTAGAAAACCCCGTTATCAAGTCGATGCCAACTCCCAACGATGGTATAGGACAGGTAGCACTGCTCTTGCGGGTTTCTAAGACTGTAACTCTTGACGGAGCAGCTGGGGTTACAGTTAGCATCCTGAGGCTGGTGGAAATGTCTCCTTCAACGAGACTGAGACCAAAAGGCTTACAGTCATCCTTGTCACTCTTCCTCCGGGACATGCCATGATCTGTTTGCCAGAAAACCTTGGGGATTCTAACTCTGCAAAAGAGCCAGATTCATCGCTTCTTTTGTCTCTGCCTTCTACCACTTCTACATCATTAATCTCTGATTTCTGCAATAGCCTCCTGCCTGCTCTCCTGCCTCTGCCTTTACAGAAGCATCCACTACATTCAATTCCAAATACACATACCTATTACTCGCTATTATTTACATAATATAAATTTCATTTCTGTCCATATCAATGGAATAAAAGCCATAATCTTTCTACTGGTCTAAGAGATTTCTTTAATTTCTCCTCCACCCCTCTGAAATATTTCTCCCATCACACTAGATCCTGTGATGGGAGGCTCTTCCTGCAGACCTGCCCAGTGCTTCCTTGGGACCCAAGAATGCGGTTCACTCTTTGAAATGGTTTTCTTCTAAGTATCCACTTGACTAGGTCCATTACTTCTTATAGTTCTTTTTCAAATGCCACTTTGTCACTGCTGTGTTTCCTGACAATTGCATAATTACATTTACTTTCTGACCCATCCCAATTCTCCCTGTCTCTCCTGCTTAGCTAATTTTGTCCATAGTACTGAACATCAACTGTCATAGTGTGCAGTTCGTCACGCTCTCGCTCGCGCTCACGCTCTCGCTCTCGCTCACGCTCACGCTCTCGCTCACGCTCACGCTCTCGCTCTCGCTCTCGCTCACGCTCTCGCTCTCGCTCTCGCTCTCGCTCACGCTCTCGCTCTCGCTCACGCTCTCGCGCTCGCTCACGCTCTCGCTCTCGCTCACGCTCTCGCTCTCGCTCTCGCTCTCGCTCTCGCTCTCGCTCACGCTCTCGCTCTCGCTCTCGCTCACGCTCTCGCTCTCGCTCTCGCTCTCGCTCTCGCTCTCGCTCTCGCTCTCGCTCACGCTCTCGCTCTCGCTCACGCTCTCGCTCTCGCTCACGCTCTCGCTCTCGCTCACGCTCTCGCTCTCGCTCACGCTCTCGCTCTCGCTCTCGCTCTCGCTCTCGCTCTCGCTCTCGCTCACGCTCTCGCTCTCGCTCTCGCTCTCGCTCTCGCTCTCGCTCTCGCTCTCGCTCACGCTCTCGCTCTCGCTCACGCTCTCGCTCTCGCTCACGCTCTCGCTCTCGCTCTCGCTCTCGCTCTCGCTCACGCTCTCGCTCTCGCTCACGCTCTCGCTCTCGCTCACGCTCTCGCTCTCGCTCACGCTCTCGCTCTCGCTCACGCTCTCGCTCTCGCTCACGCTCTCGCTCTCGCTCACGCTCTCGCTCTCGCTCACGCTCTCGCTCTCGCTCACGCTCTCGCTCTCGCTCACGCTCTCGCTCTCGCTCACGCTCTCGCTCTCGCTCTCGCTCTCGCTCTCGCTCTCGCTCACGCTCTCGCTCTCGCTCACGCTCTCGCTCTCGCTCACGCTCTCGCTCTCGCTCACGCTCTCGCTCTCGCTCACGCTCTCGCTCACGCTCTCGCTCTCGCTCACGCTCTCGCTCTCGCTCACGCTCTCGCTCTCGCTCACGCTCTCGCTCTCGCTCACGCTCTCGCTCTCGCTCACGCTCTCGCTCTCGCTCACGCTCTCGCTCTCGCTCACGCTCTCGCTCTCGCTCACGCTCTCGCTCTCGCTCACGCTCTCGCTCTCGCTCACGCTCACGCTCTCGCTCTCGCTCACGCTCTCGCTCTCGCTCACGCTCTCGCTCTCGCTCTCGCTCTCGCTCTCGCTCACGCTCTCGCTCTCGCTCACGCTCTCGCTCTCGCTCACGCTCTCGCTCTCGCTCACGCTCTCGCTCTCGCTCACGCTCTCGCTCTCGCTCACGCTCTCGCTGATTTAGGAGGCTCAGCACAAGGCTCTTGATTCATGTTTCACTCATGGTGGCTCTTTTTCCCCAAGAGTAATAAAACCCCATTTCTGATTCACAGCTAACGAGATGTCCACACTAAACAGTCCCACATTAGGGTTTATTTGCATGGCCCGATCACACGGGGTATCGTGTTCATTCGTTACATTGTTAGCAAATTATCCAGTCTCCTGGATAGATCACAACCACCTCACATTTGCATTCGCGGGTCTCTATGAATCAGCCTCAACTCAATGGCAATGAATTTTTTAGTTCGGTTAACCCAGTTAGTTGGCGAGAGTTACAGAGATTAAGGCTGGAAGATATCAAGTCATTCACTGCATTGCATTTGGCTGCTTTCAAAAACTAGCCCATGACAACTCCATGGGTCATAGCAGAATATTATTCAATATAGGGCTTAGGTCAAAGGGCACTGGAAATATACTATAACTATCACCGTGGGCTGAAGTACACCAATTATCATGAAATTGGTGCAGGATCAGGCAGAATTTCAGCATTTGTTCTGTTTTGCATGGGATCAGCATGTGTAAGGGCTGACCCAATGACAACTAACTGCAGCATATTGAAGCACTGCGTTAACTGAAATGCATAATCCCTAAAATTAAAGCATTATTGTTCTCACTAAAAGTAAGCACTTCCTTTATTCCCACCCCACCACACCCCGCTTTCTTAGTAGAAGGAGTGAGTGTTCCCTTCTTGCTTATGACATAAAGTAGAAAATTTCCATCCTGGACTTAGATTCAGCATCAGTAAAATCCATCTTATCTGTGCAAATTTCTCTCACCATTCTACTTTTCCAAGATTTCGATTGGGATTTTGATTAATAATGTATCTATTTAATCCTATATACAAGGTGAATAAAATGTGCATGGCTTTAAACCTCTTGAGTTTGCATTGCAGAAAAAAGTAAATCAACTTACATGGACAATTAATGATATGTTACCTTCTTTTGCCATTTGATCATTTCTTGTTTATATGTTTTTCACCAAAACATTGCCAATTTTTCATAGAAATGATCACATCTAGTATTTTTATACGTTGCTCCTTGGCTGCCGGCAGGTGCTCATTCATTCAATAAGTATTGAATAGCTAATAACACGTTAGACCTTGGGGATGAAATCCTGAACAAGACAAAAATGATTTTATTTCTTCTAGTGAAGCTAACCGTATAGTAATAAATTCCAATGACTAAACATTCAATAATAAACCTGGGAACTGAGTATTAAAGTAGGAGAAGTGCAAGTTCTCTGGGAGGAAATAGACCAGGCTAAAAGACAACACACAGCCATCACGTCAATGTCTACTGATAGCAGCCCTATAGCTAGGGCAGGGAGACGTGCCCCGCACGTTTCTGAGACTATAACTTTTTATGGGAGCAGACAGTCTTGCTTTTTTTCCTGGAGTAAGTAGAAAACCCCGTTATCAAGTCGATGCCAACTCCCAACGATGGTATAGGACAGGTAGCACTGCTCTTGCGGGTTTCTAAGACTGTAACTCTTGACGGAGCAGCTGGGGTTACAGTTAGCATCCTGAGGCTGGTGGAAATGTCTCCTTCAACGAGACTGAGACCAAAAGGCTTACAGTCATCCTTGTCACTCTTCCTCCGGGACATGCCATGATCTGTTTGCCAGAAAACCTTGGGGATTCTAACTCTGCAAAAGAGCCAGATTCATCGCTTCTTTTGTCTCTGCCTTCTACCACTTCTACATCATTAATCTCTGATTTCTGCAATAGCCTCCTGCCTGCTCTCCTGCCTCTGCCTTTACAGAAGCATCCACTACATTCAATTCCAAATACACATACCTATTACTCGCTATTATTTACATAATATAAATTTCATTTCTGTCCATATCAATGGAATAAAAGCCATAATCTTTCTACTGGTCTAAGAGATTTCTTTAATTTCTCCTCCACCCCTCTGAAATATTTCTCCCATCACACTAGATCCTGTGATGGGAGGCTCTTCCTGCAGACCTGCCCAGTGCTTCCTTGGGACCCAAGAATGCGGTTCACTCTTTGAAATGGTTTTCTTCTAAGTATCCACTTGACTAGGTCCATTACTTCTTATAGTTCTTTTTCAAATGCCACTTTGTCACTGCTGTGTTTCCTGACAATTGCATAATTACATTTACTTTCTGACCCATCCCAATTCTCCCTGTCTCTCCTGCTTAGCTAATTTTGTCCATAGTACTGAACATCAACTGTCATAGTGTGCAGTTCGTCACGCTCTCGCTCTCGCTCACGCTCTCGCTCTCGCTCACGCTCACGCTCTCGCTCTCGCTCACGCTCACGCTCTCGCTCTCGCTCTCGCTCTCGCTCACGCTCTCGCTCTCGCTCTCGCTCTCGCTCACGCTCTCGCTCTCGCTCACGCTCTCGCTCTCGCTCACGCTCTCGCTCTCGCTCACGCTCTCGCTCTCGTTCACGCTCTCGCTCTCGCTCTCGCTCTCGCTCTCGCTCTCGCTCACGCTCTCGCTCTCGCTCTCGCTCTCGCTCTCGCTCACGCTCTCGCTCTCGCTCTCGCTCTCGCTCTCGCTCTCGCTCTCGCTCACGCTCTCGCTCTCGCTCACGCTCTCGCTCTCGCTCTCGCTCTCGCTCTCGCTGTCGCTCACGCTCTCGCTCTCGCTCACGCTCTCGCTCTCGCTCACGCTCTCGCTCTCGCTCACGCTCTCGCTCTCGCTCACGCTCTCGCTCTCGCTCACGCTCTCGCTCTCGCTCACGCTCTCGCTCTCGCTCACGCTCTCGCTCTCGCTCACGCTCTCGCTCTCGCTCACGCTCTCGCTCTCGCTCACGCTCTCGCTCTCGCTCACGCTCTCGCTCACGCTCACGCTGTCGCTCACGCTCTCGCTCTCGCTCTCGCTCTCGCTCTCGCTCTCGCTCTCGCTCTCGCTCTCGCTCTCGCTCACGCTCTCGCTCTCGCTCTCGCTCACGCTCTCGCTCTCGCTCACGCTCTCGCTCTCGCTCTCGCTCACGCTCTCGCTCACGCTCTCGCTCTCGCTCACGCTCTCGCTCTCGCTCACGCTCTCGCTCTCGCTCTCGCTCTCGCTCTCGCTCTCGCTCTCGCTCTCGCTCTCGCTCTCGCTCACGCTCTCGCTCTCGCTCTCGCTCTCGCTCTCGCTCACGCTCTCGCTCTCGCTCACGCTCTCGCTCTCGCTCTCGCTCACGCTCTCGCTCTCGCTCACGCTCTCGCTCTCGCTCACGCTCTCGCTCTCGCTCACGCTCTCGCTCTCGCTCTCGCTCTCGCTCTCGCTCTCGCTCACGCTCTCGCTCTCGCTCTCGCTCTCGCTCTCGCTCTCGCTCTCGCTCACGCTCTCGCTCTCGCTCTCGCTCTTGCTCTCGCTCTCGCTCACGTTCTCGCTCTCGCTCACGCTCTCGCTCTCGCTCACGCTCTCGCTCTCGCTCACGCTCTCGCTCTCGCTCACGCTCTCGCTCTCGCTCTAGCTCTCGCTCACGCTCTCGCTCTCGCTCACGCTCTCGCTCTCGCTCTCGCTCTCGCTCACGCTCTCGCTCTCGCTCACGCTCTCGCTCTCGCTCACGCTCTCGCTCTCGCTCACGCTCTCGCTCTCGCTCACGCTCTCGCTCTCACTCACGCTCTCGCTCTCACTGCATTGCATTTGGCTGCTTTCAAAAACTAGCCCATGACAACTCCATGGGTCATAGCAGAATATTATTCAATATAGGGCTTAGGTCAAAGGGCACTGGAAATATACTATAACTATCACCGTGGGCTGAAGTACACCAATTATCATGAAATTGGTGCAGGATCAGGCAGAATTTCAGCATTTGTTCTGTTTTGCATGGGATCAGCATGTGTAAGGGCTGACCCAATGACAACTAACTGCAGCATATTGAAGCACTGCGTTAACTGAAATGCATAATCCCTAAAATTAAAGCATTATTGTTCTCACTAAAAGTAAGCACTTCCTTTATTCCCACCCCACCACACCCCGCTTTCTTAGTAGAAGGAGTGAGTGTTCCCTTCTTGCTTATGACATAAAGTAGAAAATTTCCATCCTGGACTTAGATTCAGCATCAGTAAAATCCATCTTATCTGTGCAAATTTCTCTCACCATTCTACTTTTCCAAGATTTCGATTGGGATTTTGATTAATAATGTATCTATTTAATCCTATATACAAGGTGAATAAAATGTGCATGGCTTTAAACCTCTTGAGTTTGCATTGCAGAAAAAAGTAAATCAACTTACATGGACAATTAATGATATGTTACCTTCTTTTGCCATTTGATCATTTCTTGTTTATATGTTTTTCACCAAAACATTGCCAATTTTTCATAGAAATGATCACATCTAGTATTTTTATACGTTGCTCCTTGGCTGCCGGCAGGTGCTCATTCATTCAATAAGTATTGAATAGCTAATAACACGTTAGACCTTGGGGATGAAATCCTGAACAAGACAAAAATGATTTCATTTCTTCTAGTGAAGCTAACCGTATAGTAATAAATTCCAATGACTAAACATTCAATAATAAACCTGGGAACTGAGTATTAAAGTAGGAGAAGTGCAAGTTCTCTGGGAGGAAATAGACCAGGCTAAAAGACAACACACAGCCATTACGTCAATGTCTACTGATAGCAGCCCTATAGCTAGGGCAGGGAGACGTGCCCCGCACGTTTCTGAGACTATAACTTTTTATGGGAGCAGACAGTCTTGCTTTTTTTCCTGGAGTAAGTAGAAAACCCCGTTATCAAGTCGATGCCAACTCCCAACGATGGTATAGGACAGGTAGCACTGCTCTTGCGGGTTTCTAAGACTGTAACTCTTGACGGAGCAGCTGGGGTTACAGTTAGCATCCTGAGGCTGGTGGAAATGTCTCCTTCAACGAGACTGAGACCAAAAGGCTTACAGTCATCCTTGTCACTCTTCCTCCGGGACATGCCATGATCTGTTTGCCAGAAAACCTTGGGGATTCTAACTCTGCAAAAGAGCCAGATTCATCGCTTCTTTTGTCTCTGCCTTCTACCACTTCTACATCATTAATCTCTGATTTCTGCAATAGCCTCCTGCCTGCTCTCCTGCCTCTGCCTTTACAGAAGCATCCACTACATTCAATTCCAAATACACATACCTATTACTCGCTATTATTTACATAATATAAATTTCATTTCTGTCCATATCAATGGAATAAAAGCCATAATCTTTCTACTGGTCTAAGAGATTTCTTTAATTTCTCCTCCACCCCTCTGAAATATTTCTCCCATCACACTAGATCCTGTGATGGGAGGCTCTTCCTGCAGACCTGCCCAGTGCTTCCTTGGGACCCAAGAATGCGGTTCACTCTTTGAAATGGTTTTCTTCTAAGTATCCACTTGACTAGGTCCATTACTTCTTATAGTTCTTTTTCAAATGCCACTTTGTCACTGCTGTGTTTCCTGACAATTGCATAATTACATTTACTTTCTGACCCATCCCAATTCTCCCTGTCTCTCCTGCTTAGCTAATTTTGTCCATAGTACTGAACATCAACTGTCATAGTGTGCAGTTCGTCACGCTCTCGCTCTCGCTCACGCTCTCGCTCTCACTCACGCTCACGCTCTCGCTCACGCTCACGCTCTCGCTCTCGCTCTCGCTCTCGCTCACGCTCTCGCTCTCGCTCTCGCTCTCGCTCACGCTCTCGCTCTCGCTCACGCTCTCGCTCTCGCTCTCGCTCTCGCTCACGCTCTCGCTCTCGCTCTCGCTCTCGCTCTCGCTCACGCTCTCGCTCTCGCTCTCGCTCTCGCTCTCGCTCTCGCTCTCGCTCTCGCTCACGCTCTCGCTCTCGCTCACGCTCTCGCTCTCGCTCTCGCTCTCGCTCTCGCTCACGCTCTCGCTCTCGCTCACGCTCTCGCTCACGCTCTCGCTCTCGCTCACGCTCTCGCTCTCGCTCACGCTCTCGCTCTCGCTCACGCTCTCGCTCTCGCTCACGCTCTCGCTCTCGCTCACGCTCTCGCTCTCGCTCACGCTCTCGCTCTCGCTCACGCTCTCGCTCTCGCTCACGCTCTCGCTCTCGCTCACGCTCTCGCTCTCGCTCACGCTCTCGCTCTCGCTCTCGCTCTCGCTCTCGCTCACGCTCTCGCTCTCGCTCACGCTCTCGCTCTCGCTCACGCTCTCGCTCACGCTCTCGCTCTCGCTCTCGCTCACGCTCTCGCTCTCGCTCACGCTCTCGCTCTCGCTCACGCTCTCGCTCTCGCTCACGCTCTCGCTCTCGCTCACGCTCTCGCTCTCGCTCACGCTCTCGCTCTCGCTCACGCTCTCGCTCTCGCTCACGCTCTCGCTCTCGCTCACGCTCTCGCTCTCGCTCACGCTCTCGCTCACGCTCTCGCTCTCGCTCACGCTCTCGCTCTCGCTCACGCTCTCGCTCTCGCTCACGCTCTCGCTCTCGCTCACGCTCTCGCTCTCGCTCACGCTCTCGCTCTCGCTCACGCTCTCGCTCTCGCTCACGCTCTCGCTCTCGCTCACGCTCTCGCTCTCGGTCACGCTCTCGCTCTCGCTCACGCTCTCGCTCTCGCTCACGCTCTCGCTCTCGCTCACGCTCTCGCTCTCGCTCACGCTCTCGCTCTCGCTGATTTAGGAGGCTCAGCACAAGGCTCTTGATTCATGTTTCACTCATGGTGGCTCTTTTTCCCCAAGAGTAATAAAACCCCATTTCTGATTCACAGCTAACGAAATGTCCACACTAAACAGTCCCACATTAGGGTTTATTTGCATGGCCCGATCACACGGGGTATCGTGTTCATTCGTTACATTGTTAGCAAATTATCCAGTCTCCTGGATAGATCACAACCACCTCACATTTGCATTCGCGGGTCTCTATGAATCAGCCTCAACTCAATGGCAATGAATTTTTTAGTTCGGTTAACCCAGTTAGTTGGCGAGAGTTACAGAGATTAAGGCTGGAAGATATCAAGTCATTCACTGCATTGCATTTGGCTGCTTTCAAAAACTAGCCCATGACAACTCCATGGGTCATAGCAGAATATTATTCAATATAGGGCTTAGGTCAAAGGGCACTGGAAATATACTATAACTATCACCGTGGGCTGAAGTACACCAATTATCATGAAATTGGTGCAGGATCAGGCAGAATTTCAGCATTTGTTCTGTTTTGCATGGGATCAGCATGTGTAAGGGCTGACCCAATGACAACTAACTGCAGCATATTGAAGCACTGCGTTAACTGAAATGCATAATCCCTAAAATTAAAGCATTATTGTTCTCACTAAAAGTAAGCACTTCCTTTATTCCCACCCCACCACACCCCGCTTTCTTAGTAGAAGGAGTGAGTGTTCCCTTCTTGCTTATGACATAAAGTAGAAAATTTCCATCCTGGACTTAGATTCAGCATCAGTAAAATCCATCTTATCTGTGCAAATTTCTCTCACCATTCTACTTTTCCAAGATTTCGATTGGGATTTTGATTAATAATGTATCTATTTAATCCTATATACAAGGTGAATAAAATGTGCATGGCTTTAAACCTCTTGAGTTTGCATTGCAGAAAAAAGTAAATCAACTTACATGGACAATTAATGATATGTTACCTTCTTTTGCCATTTGATCATTTCTTGTTTATATGTTTTTCACCAAAACATTGCCAATTTTTCATAGAAATGATCACATCTAGTATTTTTATACGTTGCTCCTTGGCTGCCGGCAGGTGCTCATTCATTCAATAAGTATTGAATAGCTAATAACACGTTAGACCTTGGGGATGAAATCCTGAACAAGACAAAAATGATTTTATTTCTTCTAGTGAAGCTAACCGTATAGTAATAAATTCCAATGACTAAACATTCAATAATAAACCTGGGAACTGAGTATTAAAGTAGGAGAAGTGCAAGTTCTCTGGGAGGAAATAGACCAGGCTAAAAGACAACACACAGCCATCACGTCAATGTCTACTGATAGCAGCCCTATAGCTAGGGCAGGGAGACGTGCCCCGCACGTTTCTGAGACTATAACTTTTTATGGGAGCAGACAGTCTTGCTTTTTTTCCTGGAGTAAGTAGAAAACCCCGTTATCAAGTCGATGCCAACTCCCAACGATGGTATAGGACAGGTAGCACTGCTCTTGCGGGTTTCTAAGACTGTAACTCTTGACGGAGCAGCTGGGGTTACAGTTAGCATCCTGAGGCTGGTGGAAATGTCTCCTTCAACGAGACTGAGACCAAAAGGCTTACAGTCATCCTTGTCACTCTTCCTCCGGGACATGCCATGATCTGTTTGCCAGAAAACCTTGGGGATTCTAACTCTGCAAAAGAGCCAGATTCATCGCTTCTTTTGTCTCTGCCTTCTACCACTTCTACATCATTAATCTCTGATTTCTGCAATAGCCTCCTGCCTGCTCTCCTGCCTCTGCCTTTACAGAAGCATCCACTACATTCAATTCCAAATACACATACCTATTACTCGCTATTATTTACATAATATAAATTTCATTTCTGTCCATATCAATGGAATAAAAGCCATAATCTTTCTACTGGTCTAAGAGATTTCTTTAATTTCTCCTCCACCCCTCTGAAATATTTCTCCCATCACACTAGATCCTGTGATGGGAGGCTCTTCCTGCAGACCTGCCCAGTGCTTCCTTGGGACCCAAGAATGCGGTTCACTCTTTGAAATGGTTTTCTTCTAAGTATCCACTTGACTAGGTCCATTACTTCTTATAGTTCTTTTTCAAATGCCACTTTGTCACTGCTGTGTTTCCTGACAATTGCATAATTACATTTACTTTCTGACCCATCCCAATTCTCCCTGTCTCTCCTGCTTAGCTAATTTTGTCCATAGTACTGAACATCAACTGTCATAGTGTGCAGTTCGTCACGCTCTCGCTCTCGCTCACGCTCTCGCTCTCGCTCACGCTCACGCTCTCGCTCACGCTCACGCTCTCGCTCTCGCTCTCGCTCTCGCTCACGCTCTCGCTCTCGCTCTCGCTCACGCTCTCGCTCTCGCTCACGCTCTCGCTCTCGCTCACGCTCTCGCTCTCGCTCTCGCTCTCGCTCTCGCTCACGCTCTCGCTCTCGCTCTCGCTCTCGCTCTCGCTCACGCTCTCGCTCTCGCTCTCGCTCTCGCTCTCGCTCTCGCTCTCGCTCACGCTCTCGCTCTCGCTCACGCTCTCGCTCTCGCTCACGCTCTCGCTCTCGCTCTCGCTCTCGCTCACGCTCTCGCTCTCGCTCACGCTCTCGCTCTCGCTCACGCTCTCGCTCTCGCTCACGCTCTCGCTCTCGCTCACGCTCTCGCTCTCGCTCACGCTCTCGCTCTCGCTCACGCTCTCGCTCTCGCTCACGCTCTCGCTCTCGCTCACGCTCTCGCTCTCGCTCACGCTCTCGCTCTCGCTCACGCTCTCGCTCTCGCTCTCGCTCTCGCTCTCGCTCTCGCTCACGCTCTCGCTCTCGCTCTCGCTCTCGCTCACGCTCTCGCTCTCGCTCACGCTCTCGCTCTCGCTCACGCTCACGCTCTCGCTCACGCTCTCGCTCTCGCTCTCGCTCTCGCTCACGCTCTCGCTCTCGCTCTCGCTCTCGCTCTCGCTCTCGCTCACGCTCTCGCTCTCGCTCTCGCTCACGCTCTCGCTCTCGCTCTCGCTCTCGCTCACGCTCTCGCTCTCGCTCACGCTCTCGCTCTCGCTCACGCTCTCGCTCTCGCTCTCGCTCTCGCTCTCGCTCTCGCTCTCGCTCTCGCTCTCGCTCTCGCTCTCGCTCACGCTCTCGCTCTCGCTCACGCTCTCGCTCTCGCTCACGCTCTCGCTCTCGCTCTCGCTCTCGCTCTCGCTCACGCTCTCGCTCTCGCTCACGCTCTCGCTCTCGCTCACGCTCTCGCTCTCGCTCTCGCTCACGCTCTCGCTCTCGCTCACGCTCTCGCTCTCGCTCTCGCTCTCGCTCTCGCTCTCGCTCTCGCTCACGCTCTCGCTCTCGCTCACGCTCTCGCTCTCGCTCACGCTCTCGCTCTCGCTCACGCTCTCGCTCTCGCTCACGCTCTCGCTCTCGCTCACGCTCTCGCTCTCGCTCTCGCTCACGCTCTCGCTCTCGCTCTCGCTCTCGCTCTCGCTCTCGCTCTCGCTCACGCTCTCGCTCTCGCTCTCGCTCTCGCTCTCGCTCTCGCTCACGCTCTCGCTCTCGCTCACGCTCTCGCTCTCGCTCTCGCTCACGCTCTCGCTCTCGCTCACGCTCTCGCTCTCGCTCACGCTCTCGCTCTCGCTCACGCTCTCGCTCTCGCTCACGCTCTCGCTCTCGCTCACGCTCTCGCTCTCGCTCACGCTCTCGCTCTCGCTCACGCTCTCGCTCTCGCTCACGCTCTCGCTCTCGCTCACGCTCTCGCTGATTTAGGAGGCTCAGCACAAGGCTCTTGATTCATGTTTCACTCATGGTGGCTCTTTTTCCCCAAGAGTAATAAAACCCCATTTCTGATTCACAGCTAACGAAATGTCCACACTAAACAGTCCCACATTAGGGTTTATTTGCATGGCCCGATCACACGGGGTATCGTGTTCATTCGTTACATTGTTAGCAAATTATCCAGTCTCCTGGATAGATCACAACCACCTCACATTTGCATTCGCGGGTCTCTATGAATCAGCCTCAACTCAATGGCAATGAATTTTTTAGTTCGGTTAACCCAGTTAGTTGGCGAGAGTTACAGAGATTAAGGCTGGAAGATATCAAGTCATTCACTGCATTGCATTTGGCTGCTTTCAAAAACTAGCCCATGACAACTCCATGGGTCATAGCAGAATATTATTCAATATAGGGCTTAGGTCAAAGGGCACTGGAAATATACTATAACTATCACCGTGGGCTGAAGTACACCAATTATCATGAAATTGGTGCAGGATCAGGCAGAATTTCAGCATTTGTTCTGTTTTGCATGGGATCAGCATGTGTAAGGGCTGACCCAATGACAACTAACTGCAGCATATTGAAGCACTGCGTTAACTGAAATGCATAATCCCTAAAATTAAAGCATTATTGTTCTCACTAAAAGTAAGCACTTCCTTTATTCCCACCCCACCACACCCCGCTTTCTTAGTAGAAGGAGTGAGTGTTCCCTTCTTGCTTATGACATAAAGTAGAAAATTTCCATCCTGGACTTAGATTCAGCATCAGTAAAATCCATCTTATCTGTGCAAATTTCTCTCACCATTCTACTTTTCCAAGATTTCGATTGGGATTTTGATTAATAATGTATCTATTTAATCCTATATACAAGGTGAATAAAATGTGCATGGCTTTAAACCTCTTGAGTTTGCATTGCAGAAAAAAGTAAATCAACTTACATGGACAATTAATGATATGTTACCTTCTTTTGCCATTTGATCATTTCTTGTTTATATGTTTTTCACCAAAACATTGCCAATTTTTCATAGAAATGATCACATCTAGTATTTTTATACGTTGCTCCTTGGCTGCCGGCAGGTGCTCATTCATTCAATAAGTATTGAATAGCTAATAACACGTTAGACCTTGGGGATGAAATCCTGAACAAGACAAAAATGATTTTATTTCTTCTAGTGAAGCTAACCGTATAGTAATAAATTCCAATGACTAAACATTCAATAATAAACCTGGGAACTGAGTATTAAAGTAGGAGAAGTGCAAGTTCTCTGGGAGGAAATAGACCAGGCTAAAAGACAACACACAGCCATCACGTCAATGTCTACTGATAGCAGCCCTATAGCTAGGGCAGGGAGACGTGCCCCGCACGTTTCTGAGACTATAACTTTTTATGGGAGCAGACAGTCTTGCTTTTTTTCCTGGAGTAAGTAGAAAACCCCGTTATCAAGTCGATGCCAACTCCCAACGATGGTATAGGACAGGTAGCACTGCTCTTGCGGGTTTCTAAGACTGTAACTCTTGACGGAGCAGCTGGGGTTACAGTTAGCATCCTGAGGCTGGTGGAAATGTCTCCTTCAACGAGACTGAGACCAAAAGGCTTACAGTCATCCTTGTCACTCTTCCTCCGGGACATGCCATGATCTGTTTGCCAGAAAACCTTGGGGATTCTAACTCTGCAAAAGAGCCAGATTCATCGCTTCTTTTGTCTCTGCCTTCTACCACTTCTACATCATTAATCTCTGATTTCTGCAATAGCCTCCTGCCTGCTCTCCTGCCTCTGCCTTTACAGAAGCATCCACTACATTCAATTCCAAATACACATACCTATTACTCGCTATTATTTACATAATATAAATTTCATTTCTGTCCATATCAATGGAATAAAAGCCATAATCTTTCTACTGGTCTAAGAGATTTCTTTAATTTCTCCTCCACCCCTCTGAAATATTTCTCCCATCACACTAGATCCTGTGATGGGAGGCTCTTCCTGCAGACCTGCCCAGTGCTTCCTTGGGACCCAAGAATGCGGTTCACTCTTTGAAATGGTTTTCTTCTAAGTATCCACTTGACTAGGTCCATTACTTCTTATAGTTCTTTTTCAAATGCCACTTTGTCACTGCTGTGTTTTCTGACAATTGCATAATTACATTTACTTTCTGACCCATCCCAATTCTCCCTGTCTCTCCTGCTTAGCTAATTTTGTCCATAGTACTGAACATCAACTGTCATAGTGTGCAGTTCGTCACGCTCTCGCTCTCGCTCACGCTCACGCTCTCGCTCACGCTCACGCTCTCGCTCTCGCTCTCGCTCACGCTCTCGCTCACGCTCTCGCTCTCGCTCACGCTCTCGCTCTCGCTCACGCTCTCGCTCTCGCTCTCGCTCACGCTCTCGCTCTCGCTCTCGCTCTCGCTCTCGCTCTCGCTCTCGCTCTCGCTCTCGCTCACGCTCTCGCTCTCGCTCACGCTCTCGCTCTCGCTCTCGCTCACGCTCTCGCTCTCGCTCACGCTCTCGCTCTCGCTCACGCTCTCGCTCTCGCTCACGCTCTCGCTCTCGCTCACGCTCTCGCTCTCGCTCACGCTCTCGCT
>NW_027459541.1:45000-62500 GCF_050624435.1 Tenrec ecaudatus | reverse complement strand
ATGACATAAAGTAGAAAATTTCCATC
Source organism: Tenrec ecaudatus (assembly GCF_050624435.1). Lineage (NCBI taxonomy): Eukaryota > Metazoa > Chordata > Mammalia > Afrosoricida > Tenrecidae > Tenrec > Tenrec ecaudatus. The sequence goes on along the minus strand of NW_027459541.1, from coordinate 62,474 downwards.
CTGGACTTAGATTCAGCATCAGTAAAATCCATCTTATCTGTGCAAATTTCTCTCACCATTCTACTTTTCCAAGATTTCGATTGGGATTTTGATTAATAATGTATCTATTTAATCCTATATACAAGGTGAATAAAATGTGCATGGCTTTAAACCTCTTGAGTTTGCATTGCAGAAAAAAGTAAATCAACTTACATGGACAATTAATGATATGTTACCTTCTTTTGCCATTTGATCATTTCTTGTTTATATGTTTTTCACCAAAACATTGCCAATTTTTCATAGAAATGATCACATCTAGTATTTTTATACGTTGCTCCTTGGCTGCCGGCAGGTGCTCATTCATTCAATAAGTATTGAATAGCTAATAACACGTTAGACCTTGGGGATGAAATCCTGAACAAGACAAAAATGATTTTATTTCTTCTAGTGAAGCTAACCGTATAGTAATAAATTCCAATGACTAAACATTCAATAATAAACCTGGGAACTGAGTATTAAAGTAGGAGAAGTGCAAGTTCTCTGGGAGGAAATAGACCAGGCTAAAAGACAACACACAGCCATCACGTCAATGTCTACTGATAGCAGCCCTATAGCTAGGGCAGGGAGACGTGCCCCGCACGTTTCTGAGACTATAACTTTTTATGGGAGCAGACAGTCTTGCTTTTTTTCCTGGAGTAAGTAGAAAACCCCGTTATCAAGTCGATGCCAACTCCCAACGATGGTATAGGACAGGTAGCACTGCTCTTGCGGGTTTCTAAGACTGTAACTCTTGACGGAGCAGCTGGGGTTACAGTTAGCATCCTGAGGCTGGTGGAAATGTCTCCTTCAACGAGACTGAGACCAAAAGGCTTACAGTCATCCTTGTCACTCTTCCTCCGGGACATGCCATGATCTGTTTGCCAGAAAACCTTGGGGATTCTAACTCTGCAAAAGAGCCAGATTCATCGCTTCTTTTGTCTCTGCCTTCTACCACTTCTACATCATTAATCTCTGATTTCTGCAATAGCCTCCTGCCTGCTCTCCTGCCTCTGCCTTTACAGAAGCATCCACTACATTCAATTCCAAATACACATACCTATTACTCGCTATTATTTACATAATATAAATTTCATTTCTGTCCATATCAATGGAATAAAAGCCATAATCTTTCTACTGGTCTAAGAGATTTCTTTAATTTCTCCTCCACCCCTCTGAAATATTTCTCCCATCACACTAGATCCTGTGATGGGAGGCTCTTCCTGCAGACCTGCCCAGTGCTTCCTTGGGACCCAAGAATGCGGTTCACTCTTTGAAATGGTTTTCTTCTAAGTATCCACTTGACTAGGTCCATTACTTCTTATAGTTCTTTTTCAAATGCCACTTTGTCACTGCTGTGTTTCCTGACAATTGCATAATTACATTTACTTTCTGACCCATCCCAATTCTCCCTGTCTCTCCTGCTTAGCTAATTTTGTCCATAGTACTGAACATCAACTGTCATAGTGTGCAGTTCGTCACGCTCTCGCTCTCGCTCACGCTCTCGCTCTCGCTCACGCTCACGCTCTCGCTCACGCTCACGCTCTCGCTCTCGCTCTCGCTCTCGCTCACGCTCTCGCTCTCGCTCTCGCTCTCGCTCACGCTCTCGCTCTCGCTCTCGCTCTCGCTCACGCTCTCGCTCTCGCTCTCGCTCTCGCTCTCGCTCTCGCTCACGCTCTCGCTCTCGCTCTCGCTCTCGCTCTCGCTCTCGCTCTCGCTCTCGCTCTCGCTCACGCTCTCGCTCTCGCTCACGCTCTCGCTCTCGCTCACGCTCTCGCTCTCGCTCACGCTCTCGCTCACGCTCTCGCTCTCGCTCACGCTCTCGCTCTCGCTCACGCTCTCGCTCTCGCTCTCGCTCTCGCTCTCGCTCACGCTCTCGCTCTCGCTCTCGCTCACGCTCTCGCTCTCGCTCTCGCTCTCGCCTTCGCTCTCGCTCTCGCTCTCGCTCACGCTCTCGCTCTCGCTCACGCTCTCGCTCACGCTCTCGCTCTCGCTCTCGCTCTCGCTCACGCTCTCGCTCTCGCTCACGCTCTCGCTCTCGCTCACGCTCTCGCTCTCGCTCACGCTCTCGCTCTCGCTCTCGCTCTCGCTCTCGCTCTCGCTCTCGCTCTCGCTCACGCTCTCGCTCTCGCTCTCGCTCTCGCTCTCGCTCTCGCTCACGCTCTCGCTCTCGCTCACGCTCTCGCTCTCGCTCACGCTCTCGCTCTCGCTCTCGCTCTCGCTCTCGCTCACGCTCTCGCTCTCGCTCACGCTCTCGCTCTCGCTCACGCTCTCGCTCACGCTCTCGCTCTCGCTCACGCTCTCGCTCTCGCTCACGCTCTCGCTCTCGCTCACGCTCTCGCTCTCGCTCACGCTCTCGCTCTCGCTCACGCTCTCGCTCTCGCTCACGCTCTCGCTCTCGCTCACGCTCTCGCTCTCGCTCACGCTCTCGCTCTCGCTCTCGCTCTCGCTCACGCTCTCGCTCACGCTCTCGCTCTCGCTCACGCTCTCGCTCTCGCTCACGCTCTCGCTCTCGCTCACGCTCTCGCTCTCGCTCACGCTCTCGCTCTCGCTCACGCTCTCGCTCTCGCTCACGCTCTCGCTCACGCTCTCGCTCTCGCTCACGCTCTCGCTCTCGCTCACGCTCTCGCTCTCGCTCACGCTCTCGCTCTCGCTCACGCTCTCGCTCTCGCTCACGCTCTCGCTCTCGCTCACGCTCTCGCTCTCGCTCACGCTCTCGCTCTCGCTCACGCTCTCGCTCTCGCTCACGCTCTCGCTCTCGCTCACGCTCTCGCTCTCGCTCACGCTCTCGCTCTCGCTCACGCTCTCGCTCTCGCTCACGCTCACGCTCTCGCTCTCGCTCACGCTCTCGCTCTCGCTCACGCTCTCGCTCTCGCTCTCGCTCTCGCTCTCGCTCACGCTCTCGCTCTCGCTCACGCTCTCGCTCTCGCTCACGCTCTCGCTCTCGCTCACGCTCTCGCTCTCGCTCACGCTCTCGCTCTCGCTCACGCTCTCGCTCTCGCTCACGCTCTCGCTGATTTAGGAGGCTCAGCACAAGGCTCTTGATTCATGTTTCACTCATGGTGGCTCTTTTTCCCCAAGAGTAATAAAACCCCATTTCTGATTCACAGCTAACGAGATGTCCACACTAAACAGTCCCACATTAGGGTTTATTTGCATGGCCCGATCACACGGGGTATCGTGTTCATTCGTTACATTGTTAGCAAATTATCCAGTCTCCTGGATAGATCACAACCACCTCACATTTGCATTCGCGGGTCTCTATGAATCAGCCTCAACTCAATGGCAATGAATTTTTTAGTTCGGTTAACCCAGTTAGTTGGCGAGAGTTACAGAGATTAAGGCTGGAAGATATCAAGTCATTCACTGCATTGCATTTGGCTGCTTTCAAAAACTAGCCCATGACAACTCCATGGGTCATAGCAGAATATTATTCAATATAGGGCTTAGGTCAAAGGGCACTGGAAATATACTATAACTATCACCGTGGGCTGAAGTACACCAATTATCATGAAATTGGTGCAGGATCAGGCAGAATTTCAGCATTTGTTCTGTTTTGCATGGGATCAGCATGTGTAAGGGCTGACCCAATGACAACTAACTGCAGCATATTGAAGCACTGCGTTAACTGAAATGCATAATCCCTAAAATTAAAGCATTATTGTTCTCACTAAAAGTAAGCACTTCCTTTATTCCCACCCCACCACACCCCGCTTTCTTAGTAGAAGGAGTGAGTGTTCCCTTCTTGCTTATGACATAAAGTAGAAAATTTCCATCCTGGACTTAGATTCAGCATCAGTAAAATCCATCTTATCTGTGCAAATTTCTCTCACCATTCTACTTTTCCAAGATTTCGATTGGGATTTTGATTAATAATGTATCTATTTAATCCTATATACAAGGTGAATAAAATGTGCATGGCTTTAAACCTCTTGAGTTTGCATTGCAGAAAAAAGTAAATCAACTTACATGGACAATTAATGATATGTTACCTTCTTTTGCCATTTGATCATTTCTTGTTTATATGTTTTTCACCAAAACATTGCCAATTTTTCATAGAAATGATCACATCTAGTATTTTTATACGTTGCTCCTTGGCTGCCGGCAGGTGCTCATTCATTCAATAAGTATTGAATAGCTAATAACACGTTAGACCTTGGGGATGAAATCCTGAACAAGACAAAAATGATTTTATTTCTTCTAGTGAAGCTAACCGTATAGTAATAAATTCCAATGACTAAACATTCAATAATAAACCTGGGAACTGAGTATTAAAGTAGGAGAAGTGCAAGTTCTCTGGGAGGAAATAGACCAGGCTAAAAGACAACACACAGCCATCACGTCAATGTCTACTGATAGCAGCCCTATAGCTAGGGCAGGGAGACGTGCCCCGCACGTTTCTGAGACTATAACTTTTTATGGGAGCAGACAGTCTTGCTTTTTTTCCTGGAGTAAGTAGAAAACCCCGTTATCAAGTCGATGCCAACTCCCAACGATGGTATAGGACAGGTAGCACTGCTCTTGCGGGTTTCTAAGACTGTAACTCTTGACGGAGCAGCTGGGGTTACAGTTAGCATCCTGAGGCTGGTGGAAATGTCTCCTTCAACGAGACTGAGACCAAAAGGCTTACAGTCATCCTTGTCACTCTTCCTCCGGGACATGCCATGATCTGTTTGCCAGAAAACCTTGGGGATTCTAACTCTGCAAAAGAGCCAGATTCATCGCTTCTTTTGTCTCTGCCTTCTACCACTTCTACATCATTAATCTCTGATTTCTGCAATAGCCTCCTGCCTGCTCTCCTGCCTCTGCCTTTACAGAAGCATCCACTACATTCAATTCCAAATACACATACCTATTACTCGCTATTATTTACATAATATAAATTTCATTTCTGTCCATATCAATGGAATAAAAGCCATAATCTTTCTACTGGTCTAAGAGATTTCTTTAATTTCTCCTCCACCCCTCTGAAATATTTCTCCCATCACACTAGATCCTGTGATGGGAGGCTCTTCCTGCAGACCTGCCCAGTGCTTCCTTGGGACCCAAGAATGCGGTTCACTCTTTGAAATGGTTTTCTTCTAAGTATCCACTTGACTAGGTCCATTACTTCTTATAGTTCTTTTTCAAATGCCACTTTGTCACTGCTGTGTTTCCTGACAATTGCATAATTACATTTACTTTCTGACCCATCCCAATTCTCCCTGTCTCTCCTGCTTAGCTAATTTTGTCCATAGTACTGAACATCAACTGTCATAGTGTGCAGTTCGTCACGCTCTCGCTCTCGCTCACGCTCTCGCTCTCGCTCACGCTCACGCTCTCGCTCACGCTCACGCTCTCGCTCTCGCTCTCGCTCTCGCTCACGCTCTCGCTCTCGCTCTCGCTCACGCTCTCGCTCTCGCTCTCGCTCTCGCTCACGCTCTCGCTCTCGCTCTCGCTCTCGCTCACGCTCTCGCTCTCGCTCTCGCTCTCGCTCTCGCTCTCGCTCTCGCTCTCGCTCACGCTCTCGCTCTCGCTCACGCTCTCGCTCTCGCTCACGCTCTCGCTCTCGCTCTCGCTCTCGCTCTCGCTCACGCTCTCGCTCTCGCTCACGCTCTCGCTCTCGCTCACGCTCTCGCTCTCGCTCACGCTCTCGCTCTCGCTCACGCTCTCGCTCTCGCTCTCGCTCTCGCTCTCGCTCACGCTCTCGCTCTCGCTCACGCTCTCGCTCTCGCTCTCGCTCTCGCTCACGCTCTCGCTCTCGCTCACGCTCTCGCTCTCGCTCACGCTCTCGCTCTCGCTCACGCTCTCGCTCTCGCTCACGCTCTCGCTCTCGCTCACGCTCTCGCTCTCGCTCACGCTCTCGCTCTCGCTCACGCTCTCGCTCTCGCTCACGCTCTCGCTCTCGCTCACGCTCTCGCTCTCGCTCACGCTCTCGCCCTCGCTCACGCTCTCGCCCTCGCTCACGCTCTCGCTCTCGCTCACGCTCTCGCTCTCGCTCACGCTCTCGCTCTCGCTCACGCTCTCGCCCTCGCTCACGCTCTCGCCCTCGCTCACGCTCTCGCTCTCGCTCACGCTCTCGCCCTCGCTCACGCTCTCGCTCTCGCTCACGCTCTCGCTCTCGCTCACGCTCTCGCCCTCGCTCACGCTCTCGCCCTCGCTCTCGCTCTCGCCCTCGCTCTCGCTCTCGCTCACGCCCTCGCTCTCGCTCACGCTCTCGCTCTCGCCCACGCCCTCGCTCTCGCCCACGCTCTCGCTCTCGCCCTCGCTCTCGCTCTCGCCCTCGCTCTCGCTCTCGCCCTCGCTATCGCTCTCGCCCATGCTCTCGCTCTCGCTCACGCTCTCGCTCTCGCCCACGCTCTCGCTCTCGCTCACGCTCTCGCTCTCGCTCACGCTCTCGCTCTCGCCCACGCTCTCGCTCTCGCTCACGCTCTCGCTCTCGCTCACGCTCTCGCTCTCGCTCACGCTCTCGCTCTCGCCCACGCTCTCGCTCTCGCCCACGCTCTCGCTCTCGCCCACGCTCTCGCTCTCGCCCACGCTCTCGCTCTCGCCCACGCTCTCGCTCTCGCCCACGCTCTCGCTCTCGCCCACGCTCTCGCTCACGCTCTCGCTCTCGCTCACGCCCTCGCTCTCGCTCACGCCCTCGCTCTCGCTCACGCCCTCGCTCTCGCTCACGCCCTCGCTCTCGCTCACGCCCTCGCTCTCGCTCACGCCCTCGCTCTCGCTCACGCCCTCGCTCTCGCTCACGCCCTCGCTCTCGCTCACGCCCTCGCTCTCGCTCACGCCCTCGCTCTCGCTCACGCCCTCGCTCTCGCTCACGCCCTCGCTCTCGCTCACGCTCTCGCTCTCGCTCACGCTCTCGCTCTCGCTCACGCTCTCGCTCTCGCTCACGCTCTCGCTCTCGCTCACGCTCTCGCTCTCGCTCACGCTCTCGCTCTCGCTCACGCTCTCGCTCTCGCTCACGCTCTCGCTCTCGCTCACGCTCTCGCTCTCGCTCACGCTCTCGCTCTCGCTCACGCTCTCGCTCTCGCTCACGCTCTCGCTCTCGCTCACGCTCTCGCTCTCGCTCACGCTCTCGCTCTCGCTCACGCTCTCGCTCTCGCTCACGCTCTCGCTCTCGCTCACGCTCTCGCTCTCGCTCACGCTCTCGCTCTCGCTCACGCTCTCGCTCTCGCTCACGCTCTCGCTGATTTAGGAGGCTCAGCACAAGGCTCTTGATTCATGTTTCACTCATGGTGGCTCTTTTTCCCCAAGAGTAATAAAACCCCATTTCTGATTCACAGCTAACGAAATGTCCACACTAAACAGTCCCACATTAGGGTTTATTTGCATGGCCCGATCACACGGGGTATCGTGTTCATTCGTTACATTGTTAGCAAATTATCCAGTCTCCTGGATAGATCACAACCACCTCACATTTGCATTCGCGGGTCTCTATGAATCAGCCTCAACTCAATGGCAATGAATTTTTTAGTTCGGTTAACCCAGTTAGTTGGCGAGAGTTACAGAGATTAAGGCTGGAAGATATCAAGTCATTCACTGCATTGCATTTGGCTGCTTTCAAAAACTAGCCCATGACAACTCCATGGGTCATAGCAGAATATTATTCAATATAGGGCTTAGGTCAAAGGGCACTGGAAATATACTATAACTATCACCGTGGGCTGAAGTACACCAATTATCATGAAATTGGTGCAGGATCAGGCAGAATTTCAGCATTTGTTCTGTTTTGCATGGGATCAGCATGTGTAAGGGCTGACCCAATGACAACTAACTGCAGCATATTGAAGCACTGCGTTAACTGAAATGCATAATCCCTAAAATTAAAGCATTATTGTTCTCACTAAAAGTAAGCACTTCCTTTATTCCCACCCCACCACACCCCGCTTTCTTAGTAGAAGGAGTGAGTGTTCCCTTCTTGCTTATGACATAAAGTAGAAAATTTCCATCCTGGACTTAGATTCAGCATCAGTAAAATCCATCTTATCTGTGCAAATTTCTCTCACCATTCTACTTTTCCAAGATTTCGATTGGGATTTTGATTAATAATGTATCTATTTAATCCTATATACAAGGTGAATAAAATGTGCATGGCTTTAAACCTCTTGAGTTTGCATTGCAGAAAAAAGTAAATCAACTTACATGGACAATTAATGATATGTTACCTTCTTTTGCCATTTGATCATTTCTTGTTTATATGTTTTTCACCAAAACATTGCCAATTTTTCATAGAAATGATCACATCTAGTATTTTTATACGTTGCTCCTTGGCTGCCGGCAGGTGCTCATTCATTCAATAAGTATTGAATAGCTAATAACACGTTAGACCTTGGGGATGAAATCCTGAACAAGACAAAAATGATTTTATTTCTTCTAGTGAAGCTAACCGTATAGTAATAAATTCCAATGACTAAACATTCAATAATAAACCTGGGAACTGAGTATTAAAGTAGGAGAAGTGCAAGTTCTCTGGGAGGAAATAGACCAGGCTAAAAGACAACACACAGCCATCACGTCAATGTCTACTGATAGCAGCCCTATAGCTAGGGCAGGGAGACGTGCCCCGCACGTTTCTGAGACTATAACTTTTTATGGGAGCAGACAGTCTTGCTTTTTTTCCTGGAGTAAGTAGAAAACCCCGTTATCAAGTCGATGCCAACTCCCAACGATGGTATAGGACAGGTAGCACTGCTCTTGCGGGTTTCTAAGACTGTAACTCTTGACGGAGCAGCTGGGGTTACAGTTAGCATCCTGAGGCTGGTGGAAATGTCTCCTTCAACGAGACTGAGACCAAAAGGCTTACAGTCATCCTTGTCACTCTTCCTCCGGGACATGCCATGATCTGTTTGCCAGAAAACCTTGGGGATTCTAACTCTGCAAAAGAGCCAGATTCATCGCTTCTTTTGTCTCTGCCTTCTACCACTTCTACATCATTAATCTCTGATTTCTGCAATAGCCTCCTGCCTGCTCTCCTGCCTCTGCCTTTACAGAAGCATCCACTACATTCAATTCCAAATACACATACCTATTACTCGCTATTATTTACATAATATAAATTTCATTTCTGTCCATATCAATGGAATAAAAGCCATAATCTTTCTACTGGTCTAAGAGATTTCTTTAATTTCTCCTCCACCCCTCTGAAATATTTCTCCCATCACACTAGATCCTGTGATGGGAGGCTCTTCCTGCAGACCTGCCCAGTGCTTCCTTGGGACCCAAGAATGCGGTTCACTCTTTGAAATGGTTTTCTTCTAAGTATCCACTTGACTAGGTCCATTACTTCTTATAGTTCTTTTTCAAATGCCACTTTGTCACTGCTGTGTTTCCTGACAATTGCATAATTACATTTACTTTCTGACCCATCCCAATTCTCCCTGTCTCTCCTGCTTAGCTAATTTTGTCCATAGTACTGAACATCAACTGTCATAGTGTGCAGTTCGTCACGCTCTCGCTCTCGCTCACGCTCTCGCTCTCGCTCACGCTCACGCTCTCGCTCACGCTCACGCTCTCGCTCTCGCTCTCGCTCACGCTCTCGCTCTCGCTCTCGCTCACGCTCTCGCTCTCGCTCACGCTCTCGCTCTCGCTCACGCTCTCGCTCTCGCTCTCGCTCTCGCTCTCGCTCACGCTCTCGCTCTCGCTCTCGCTCTCGCTCTCGCTCTCGCTCACGCTCTCGCTCTCGCTCTCGCTCTCGCTCTCGCTCTCGCTCACGCTCTCGCTCTCGCTCACGCTCTCGCTCTCGCTCACGCTCTCGCTCTCGCTCTCGCTCTCGCTCACGCTCTCGCTCTCGCTCACGCTCTCGCTCTCGCTCACGCTCTCGCTCACGCTCTCGCTCTCGCTCACGCTCTCGCTCTCGCTCACGCTCTCGCTCTCGCTCACGCTCTCGCTCTCGCTCACGCTCTCGCTCTCGCTCACGCTCTCGCTCTCGCTCTCGCTCACGCTCTCGCTCTCGCTCTCGCTCTCGCTCTCGCTCTCGCTCACGCTCTCGCTCTCGCTATCGCTCTCGCTCACGCTCTCGCTCTCGCTCACGCTCTCGCTCTCGCTCACGCTCACGCTCTCGCTCACGCTCTCGCTCTCGCTCTCGCTCTCGCTCACGCTCTCGCTCTCGCTCTCGCTCTCGCTCTCGCTCTCGCTCTCGCTCTCGCTCACGCTCTCGCTCTCGCTCTCGCTCACGCTCTCGCTCTCGCTCTCGCTCTCGCTCACGCTCTCGCTCTCGCTCACGCTCTCGCTCTCGCTCACGCTCTCGCTCTCGCTCTCGCTCTCGCTCTCGCTCTCGCTCACGCTCTCGCTCTCGCTCACGCTCTCGCTCTCGCTCACTCTCTCGCTCTCGCTCTCGCTCACGCTCTCGCTCTCGCTCACGCTCTCGCTCTCGCTCTCGCTCTCGCTCTCGCTCTCGCTCTCGCTCACGCTCTCGCTCTCGCTCACGCTCTCGCTCTCGCTCACGCTCTCGCTCTCGCTCACGCTCTCGCTCTCGCTCACGCTCTCGCTCTCGCTCACGCTCTCGCTCTCGCTCTCGCTCTCGCTCTCGCTCTCGCTCTCGCTCTCGCTCTCGCTCTCGCTCTCGCTCACGCTCTCGCTCTCGCTCTCGCTCTCGCTCACGCTCTCGCTCTCGCTCTCGCTCTCGCTCTCGCTCACGCTCTCGCTCTCGCTCACGCTCTCGCTCTCGCTCACGCTCTCGCTCTCGCTCACCCTCTCGCTCTCGCTCACGCTCTCGCTCTCGCTCACGCTCTCGCTCTCGCTCACGCTCTCGCTCTCGCTCACGCTCTCGCTCTCGCTCACGCTCTCGCTCTCGCTCACGCTCTCGCTCTCGCTCACGCTCTCGCTCTCGCTCACGCTCTCGCTCTCGCTCACGCTCTCGCTCTCGCTCACGCTCTCGCTCTCGCTCACGCTCTCGCTCTCGCTCTCGCTCTCGCTCACGCTCTCGCTCTCGCTCACGCTCTCGCTCTCGCTCACGCTCTCGCTCTCGCTCACGCTCTCGCTCTCGCTCACGCTCTCGCTCTCGCTCACGCTCTCGCTCTCGCTCACGCTCTCGCTCTCGCTCACGCTCTCGCTCTCGCTCACGCTCTCGCTCTCGCTCACGCTCTCGCTCTCGCTCACGCTCTCGCTCTCGCTCACGCTCTCGCTCTCGCTCACGCTCTCGCTCTCGCTCACGCTCTCGCTCTCGCTCACGCTCTCGCTCTCGCTCACGCTCTCGCTCTCGCTCACGCTCTCGCTCTCGCTCACGCTCTCGCTCTCGCTGATTTAGGAGGCTCAGCACAAGGCTCTTGATTCATGTTTCACTCATGGTGGCTCTTTTTCCCCAAGAGTAATAAAACCCCATTTCTGATTCACAGCTAACGAAATGTCCACACTAAACAGTCCCACATTAGGGTTTATTTGCATGGCCCGATCACACGGGGTATCGTGTTCATTCGTTACATTGTTAGCAAATTATCCAGTCTCCTGGATAGATCACAACCACCTCACATTTGCATTCGCGGGTCTCTATGAATCAGCCTCAACTCAATGGCAATGAATTTTTTAGTTCGGTTAACCCAGTTAGTTGGCGAGAGTTACAGAGATTAAGGCTGGAAGATATCAAGTCATTCACTGCATTGCATTTGGCTGCTTTCAAAAACTAGCCCATGACAACTCCATGGGTCATAGCAGAATATTATTCAATATAGGGCTTAGGTCAAAGGGCACTGGAAATATACTATAACTATCACCGTGGGCTGAAGTACACCAATTATCATGAAATTGGTGCAGGATCAGGCAGAATTTCAGCATTTGTTCTGTTTTGCATGGGATCAGCATGTGTAAGGGCTGACCCAATGACAACTAACTGCAGCATATTGAAGCACTGCGTTAACTGAAATGCATAATCCCTAAAATTAAAGCATTATTGTTCTCACTAAAAGTAAGCACTTCCTTTATTCCCACCCCACCACACCCCGCTTTCTTAGTAGAAGGAGTGAGTGTTCCCTTCTTGCTTATGACATAAAGTAGAAAATTTCCATCCTGGACTTAGATTCAGCATCAGTAAAATCCATCTTATCTGTGCAAATTTCTCTCACCATTCTACTTTTCCAAGATTTCGATTGGGATTTTGATTAATAATGTATCTATTTAATCCTATATACAAGGTGAATAAAATGTGCATGGCTTTAAACCTCTTGAGTTTGCATTGCAGAAAAAAGTAAATCAACTTACATGGACAATTAATGATATGTTACCTTCTTTTGCCATTTGATCATTTCTTGTTTATATGTTTTTCACCAAAACATTGCCAATTTTTCATAGAAATGATCACATCTAGTATTTTTATACGTTGCTCCTTGGCTGCCGGCAGGTGCTCATTCATTCAATAAGTATTGAATAGCTAATAACACGTTAGACCTTGGGGATGAAATCCTGAACAAGACAAAAATGATTTTATTTCTTCTAGTGAAGCTAACCGTATAGTAATAAATTCCAATGACTAAACATTCAATAATAAACCTGGGAACTGAGTATTAAAGTAGGAGAAGTGCAAGTTCTCTGGGAGGAAATAGACCAGGCTAAAAGACAACACACAGCCATCACGTCAATGTCTACTGATAGCAGCCCTATAGCTAGGGCAGGGAGACGTGCCCCGCACGTTTCTGAGACTATAACTTTTTATGGGAGCAGACAGTCTTGCTTTTTTTCCTGGAGTAAGTAGAAAACCCCGTTATCAAGTCGATGCCAACTCCCAACGATGGTATAGGACAGGTAGCACTGCTCTTGCGGGTTTCTAAGACTGTAACTCTTGACGGAGCAGCTGGGGTTACAGTTAGCATCCTGAGGCTGGTGGAAATGTCTCCTTCAACGAGACTGAGACCAAAAGGCTTACAGTCATCCTTGTCACTCTTCCTCCGGGACATGCCATGATCTGTTTGCCAGAAAACCTTGGGGATTCTAACTCTGCAAAAGAGCCAGATTCATCGCTTCTTTTGTCTCTGCCTTCTACCACTTCTACATCATTAATCTCTGATTTCTGCAATAGCCTCCTGCCTGCTCTCCTGCCTCTGCCTTTACAGAAGCATCCACTACATTCAATTCCAAATACACATACCTATTACTCGCTATTATTTACATAATATAAATTTCATTTCTGTCCATATCAATGGAATAAAAGCCATAATCTTTCTACTGGTCTAAGAGATTTCTTTAATTTCTCCTCCACCCCTCTGAAATATTTCTCCCATCACACTAGATCCTGTGATGGGAGGCTCTTCCTGCAGACCTGCCCAGTGCTTCCTTGGGACCCAAGAATGCGGTTCACTCTTTGAAATGGTTTTCTTCTAAGTATCCACTTGACTAGGTCCATTACTTCTTATAGTTCTTTTTCAAATGCCACTTTGTCACTGCTGTGTTTCCTGACAATTGCATAATTACATTTACTTTCTGACCCATCCCAATTCTCCCTGTCTCTCCTGCTTAGCTAATTTTGTCCATAGTACTGAACATCAACTGTCATAGTGTGCAGTTCGTCACGCTCTCGCTCTCGCTCACGCTCTCGCTCTCGCTCACGCTCACGCTCTCGCTCACGCTCACGCTCTCGCTCTCGCTCTCGCTCTCGCTCACGCTCTCGCTCTCGCTCACGCTCTCGCTCTCGCTCTCGCTCTCGCTCACGCTCTCGCTCTCGCTCTCGCTCTCGCTCACGCTCTCGCTCTCGCTCTCGCTCTCGCTCTCGCTCTCGCTCACGCTCTCGCTCTCGCTCTCGCTCTCGCTCTCGCTCTCGCTCTCGCTCTCGCTCTCGCTCACGCTCTCGCTCTCGCTCACGCTCTCGCTCTCGCTCACGCTCTCGCTCTCGCTCACGCTCTCGCTCACGCTCTCGCTCTCGCTCACGCTCTCGCTCTCGCTCACGCTCTCGCTCTCGCTCTCGCTCTCGCTCTCGCTCTCGCTCTCGCTCTCGCTCTCGCTCACGCTCTCGCTCTCGCTCTCGCTCTCGCTCTCGCTCTCGCTCTCGCTCTCGCTCACGCTCTCGCTCTCGCTCACGCTCTCGCTCACGCTCTCGCTCTCGCTCTCGCTCTCGCTCACGCTCTCGCTCTCGCTCACGCTCTCGCTCTCGCTCACGCTCTCGCTCTCGCTCACGCTCTCGCTCTCGCTCTCGCTCTCGCTCTCGCTCTCGCTCTCGCTCTCGCTCACGCTCTCGCTCTCGCTCTCGCTCTCGCTCTCGCTCTCGCTCACGCTCTCGCTCTCGCTCACGCTCTCGCTCTCGCTCACGCTCTCGCTCTCGCTCTCGCTCTCGCTCTCGCTCACGCTCTCGCTCTCGCTCACGCTCTCGCTCTCGCTCACGCTCTCGCTCTCGCTCACGCTCTCGCTCTCGCTCACGCTCTCGCTCTCGCTCACGCTCTCGCTCTCGCTCACGCTCTCGCTCTCGCTCACGCTCTCGCTCTCGCTCACGCTCTCGCTCTCGCTCACGCTCTCGCTCTCGCTCACGCTCTCGCTCTCGCTCACGCTCTCGCTCTCGCTCTCGCTCTCGCTCACGCTCTCGCTCACGCTCTCGCTCTCGCTCACGCTCTCGCTCTCGCTCACGCTCTCGCTCTCGCTCACGCTCTCGCTCTCGCTCACGCTCTCGCTCTCGCTCACGCTCTCGCTCTCGCTCACGCTCTCGCTCACGCTCTCGCTCTCGCTCACGCTCTCGCTCTCGCTCACGCTCTCGCTCTCGCTCACGCTCTCGCTCTCGCTCACGCTCTCGCTCTCGCTCACGCTCTCGCTCTCGCTCACGCTCTCGCTCTCGCTCACGCTCTCGCTCTCGCTCACGCTCTCGCTCTCGCTCACGCTCTCGCTCTCGCTCACGCTCTCGCTCTCGCTCACGCTCTCGCTCTCGCTCACGCTCTCGCTCTCGCTCACGCTCACGCTCTCGCTCTCGCTCACGCTCTCGCTCTCGCTCACGCTCTCGCTCTCGCTCACGCTCTCGCTCTCGCTCACGCTCTCGCTCTCGCTCACGCTCTCGCTCTCGCTCACGCTCTCGCTCTCGCTCACGCTCTCGCTCTCGCTCACGCTCTCGCTCTCGCTCACGCTCTCGCTGATTTAGGAGGCTCAGCACAAGGCTCTTGATTCATGTTTCACTCATGGTGGCTCTTTTTCCCCAAGAGTAATAAAACCCCATTTCTGATTCACAGCTAACGAGATGTCCACACTAAACAGTCCCACATTAGGGTTTATTTGCATGGCCCGATCACACGGGGTATCGTGTTCATTCGTTACATTGTTAGCAAATTATCCAGTCTCCTGGATAGATCACAACCACCTCACATTTGCATTCGCGGGTCTCTATGAATCAGCCTCAACTCAATGGCAATGAATTTTTTAGTTCGGTTAACCCAGTTAGTTGGCGAGAGTTACAGAGATTAAGGCTGGAAGATATCAAGTCATTCACTGCATTGCATTTGGCTGCTTTCAAAAACTAGCCCATGACAACTCCATGGGTCATAGCAGAATATTATTCAATATAGGGCTTAGGTCAAAGGGCACTGGAAATATACTATAACTATCACCGTGGGCTGAAGTACACCAATTATCATGAAATTGGTGCAGGATCAGGCAGAATTTCAGCATTTGTTCTGTTTTGCATGGGATCAGCATGTGTAAGGGCTGACCCAATGACAACTAACTGCAGCATATTGAAGCACTGCGTTAACTGAAATGCATAATCCCTAAAATTAAAGCATTATTGTTCTCACTAAAAGTAAGCACTTCCTTTATTCCCACCCCACCACACCCCGCTTTCTTAGTAGAAGGAGTGAGTGTTCCCTTCTTGCTTATGACATAAAGTAGAAAATTTCCATCCTGGACTTAGATTCAGCATCAGTAAAATCCATCTTATCTGTGCAAATTTCTCTCACCATTCTACTTTTCCAAGATTTCGATTGGGATTTTGATTAATAATGTATCTATTTAATCCTATATACAAGGTGAATAAAATGTGCATGGCTTTAAACCTCTTGAGTTTGCATTGCAGAAAAAAGTAAATCAACTTACATGGACAATTAATGATATGTTACCTTCTTTTGCCATTTGATCATTTCTTGTTTATATGTTTTTCACCAAAACATTGCCAATTTTTCATAGAAATGATCACATCTAGTATTTTTATACGTTGCTCCTTGGCTGCCGGCAGGTGCTCATTCATTCAATAAGTATTGAATAGCTAATAACACGTTAGACCTTGGGGATGAAATCCTGAACAAGACAAAAATGATTTTATTTCTTCTAGTGAAGCTAACCGTATAGTAATAAATTCCAATGACTAAACATTCAATAATAAACCTGGGAACTGAGTATTAAAGTAGGAGAAGTGCAAGTTCTCTGGGAGGAAATAGACCAGGCTAAAAGACAACACACAGCCATCACGTCAATGTCTACTGATAGCAGCCCTATAGCTAGGGCAGGGAGACGTGCCCCGCACGTTTCTGAGACTATAACTTTTTATGGGAGCAGACAGTCTTGCTTTTTTTCCTGGAGTAAGTAGAAAACCCCGTTATCAAGTCGATGCCAACTCCCAACGATGGTATAGGACAGGTAGCACTGCTCTTGCGGGTTTCTAAGACTGTAACTCTTGACGGAGCAGCTGGGGTTACAGTTAGCATCCTGAGGCTGGTGGAAATGTCTCCTTCAACGAGACTGAGACCAAAAGGCTTACAGTCATCCTTGTCACTCTTCCTCCGGGACATGCCATGATCTGTTTGCCAGAAAACCTTGGGGATTCTAACTCTGCAAAAGAGCCAGATTCATCGCTTCTTTTGTCTCTGCCTTCTACCACTTCTACATCATTAATCTCTGATTTCTGCAATAGCCTCCTGCCTGCTCTCCTGCCTCTGCCTTTACAGAAGCATCCACTACATTCAATTCCAAATACACATACCTATTACTCGCTATTATTTACATAATATAAATTTCATTTCTGTCCATATCAATGGAATAAAAGCCATAATCTTTCTACTGGTCTAAGAGATTTCTTTAATTTCTCCTCCACCCCTCTGAAATATTTCTCCCATCACACTAGATCCTGTGATGGGAGGCTCTTCCTGCAGACCTGCCCAGTGCTTCCTTGGGACCCAAGAATGCGGTTCACTCTTTGAAATGGTTTTCTTCTAAGTATCCACTTGACTAGGTCCATTACTTCTTATAGTTCTTTTTCAAATGCCACTTTGTCACTGCTGTGTTTCCTGACAATTGCATAATTACATTTACTTTCTGACCCATCCCAATTCTCCCTGTCTCTCCTGCTTAGCTAATTTTGTCCATAGTACTGAACATCAACTGTCATAGTGTGCAGTTCGTCACGCTCTCGCTCTCGCTCACGCTCTCGCTCTCGCTCACGCTCACGCTCTCGCTCACGCTCACGCTCTCGCTCTCGCTCTCGCTCTCGCTCACGCTCTCGCTCTCGCTCTCGCTCACGCTCTCGCTCTCGCTCTCGCTCTCGCTCACGCTCTCGCTCTCGCTCTCGCTCTCGCTCTCGCTCACGCTCT
>NW_027459541.1:0-42500 GCF_050624435.1 Tenrec ecaudatus | reverse complement strand
CTCGCTCTCGCTCACGCTCTCGCTCTCGCTCACGTTCTCGCTCTCGCTCACGCTCTCGCTCTCGCTCACGCTCTCGCTCACGCTCTCGCTCTCGCTCACGCTCTCGCTCTCGCTCACGCTCTCGCTCTCGCTCACGCTCTCGCTCTCGCTCACGCTCTCGCTCTCGCTCACCCTCTCGCTCTCGCTCACGCTCTCGCTCTCGCTCACGCTCTCGCTCTCGCTCACGCTCTCGCTCTCGCTCACGCTCTCGCTCTCGCTCACGCTCTCGCTCTCGCTCACGCTCTCGCTCTCGCTCACGCTCTCGCTCTCGCTCACGCTCTCGCTCTCGCTCACGCTCTCGCTCTCGCTCACGCTCTCGCTGATTTAGGAGGCTCAGCACAAGGCTCTTGATTCATGTTTCACTCATGGTGGCTCTTTTTCCCCAAGAGTAATAAAACCCCATTTCTGATTCACAGCTAACGAAATGTCCACACTAAACAGTCCCACATTAGGGTTTATTTGCATGGCCCGATCACACGGGGTATCGTGTTCATTCGTTACATTGTTAGCAAATTATCCAGTCTCCTGGATAGATCACAACCACCTCACATTTGCATTCGCGGGTCTCTATGAATCAGCCTCAACTCAATGGCAATGAATTTTTTAGTTCGGTTAACCCAGTTAGTTGGCGAGAGTTACAGAGATTAAGGCTGGAAGATATCAAGTCATTCACTGCATTGCATTTGGCTGCTTTCAAAAACTAGCCCATGACAACTCCATGGGTCATAGCAGAATATTATTCAATATAGGGCTTAGGTCAAAGGGCACTGGAAATATACTATAACTATCACCGTGGGCTGAAGTACACCAATTATCATGAAATTGGTGCAGGATCAGGCAGAATTTCAGCATTTGTTCTGTTTTGCATGGGATCAGCATGTGTAAGGGCTGACCCAATGACAACTAACTGCAGCATATTGAAGCACTGCGTTAACTGAAATGCATAATCCCTAAAATTAAAGCATTATTGTTCTCACTAAAAGTAAGCACTTCCTTTATTCCCACCCCACCACACCCCGCTTTCTTAGTAGAAGGAGTGAGTGTTCCCTTCTTGCTTATGACATAAAGTAGAAAATTTCCATCCTGGACTTAGATTCAGCATCAGTAAAATCCATCTTATCTGTGCAAATTTCTCTCACCATTCTACTTTTCCAAGATTTCGATTGGGATTTTGATTAATAATGTATCTATTTAATCCTATATACAAGGTGAATAAAATGTGCATGGCTTTAAACCTCTTGAGTTTGCATTGCAGAAAAAAGTAAATCAACTTACATGGACAATTAATGATATGTTACCTTCTTTTGCCATTTGATCATTTCTTGTTTATATGTTTTTCACCAAAACATTGCCAATTTTTCATAGAAATGATCACATCTAGTATTTTTATACGTTGCTCCTTGGCTGCCGGCAGGTGCTCATTCATTCAATAAGTATTGAATAGCTAATAACACGTTAGACCTTGGGGATGAAATCCTGAACAAGACAAAAATGATTTTATTTCTTCTAGTGAAGCTAACCGTATAGTAATAAATTCCAATGACTAAACATTCAATAATAAACCTGGGAACTGAGTATTAAAGTAGGAGAAGTGCAAGTTCTCTGGGAGGAAATAGACCAGGCTAAAAGACAACACACAGCCATCACGTCAATGTCTACTGATAGCAGCCCTATAGCTAGGGCAGGGAGACGTGCCCCGCACGTTTCTGAGACTATAACTTTTTATGGGAGCAGACAGTCTTGCTTTTTTTCCTGGAGTAAGTAGAAAACCCCGTTATCAAGTCGATGCCAACTCCCAACGATGGTATAGGACAGGTAGCACTGCTCTTGCGGGTTTCTAAGACTGTAACTCTTGACGGAGCAGCTGGGGTTACAGTTAGCATCCTGAGGCTGGTGGAAATGTCTCCTTCAACGAGACTGAGACCAAAAGGCTTACAGTCATCCTTGTCACTCTTCCTCCGGGACATGCCATGATCTGTTTGCCAGAAAACCTTGGGGATTCTAACTCTGCAAAAGAGCCAGATTCATCGCTTCTTTTGTCTCTGCCTTCTACCACTTCTACATCATTAATCTCTGATTTCTGCAATAGCCTCCTGCCTGCTCTCCTGCCTCTGCCTTTACAGAAGCATCCACTACATTCAATTCCAAATACACATACCTATTACTCGCTATTATTTACATAATATAAATTTCATTTCTGTCCATATCAATGGAATAAAAGCCATAATCTTTCTACTGGTCTAAGAGATTTCTTTAATTTCTCCTCCACCCCTCTGAAATATTTCTCCCATCACACTAGATCCTGTGATGGGAGGCTCTTCCTGCAGACCTGCCCAGTGCTTCCTTGGGACCCAAGAATGCGGTTCACTCTTTGAAATGGTTTTCTTCTAAGTATCCACTTGACTAGGTCCATTACTTCTTATAGTTCTTTTTCAAATGCCACTTTGTCACTGCTGTGTTTCCTGACAATTGCATAATTACATTTACTTTCTGACCCATCCCAATTCTCCCTGTCTCTCCTGCTTAGCTAATTTTGTCCATAGTACTGAACATCAACTGTCATAGTGTGCAGTTCGTCACGCTCTCGCTCTCGCTCACGCTCTCGCTCTCGCTCACGCTCACGCTCTCGCTCACGCTCACGCTCTCGCTCTCGCTCTCGCTCTCGCTCACGCTCTCGCTCTCGCTCTCGCTCTCGCTCACGCTCTCGCTCTCGCTCTCGCTCTCGCTCTCGCTCTCGCTCACGCTCTCGCTCTCGCTCTCGCTCTCGCTCTCGCTCTCGCTCTCGCTCTCGCTCTCGCTCACGCTCTCGCTCTCGCTCAGGCTCTCGCTCTCGCTCACGCTCTCGCTCTCGCTCACGCTCTCGCTCTCGCTCTCGCTCTCGCTCTCGCTCACGCTCTCGCTCTCGCTCACGCTCTCGCTCTCGCTCACGCTCTCGCTCTCGCTCACGCTCTCGCTCTCGCTCACGCTCTCGCTCTCGCTCTCGCTCTCGCTCACGCTCTCGCTCTCGCTCACGCTCTCGCTCTCGCTCTCGCTCTCGCTCACGCTCTCGCTCTCGCTCACGCTATCGCTCTCGCTCACGCTCTCGCTCTCGCTCTCGCTCACGCTCTCGCTCTCGCTCACGCTCTCGCTCTCGCTCACGCTCTCGCTCTCGCTCACGCTCTCGCTCTCGCTCACGCTCTCGCTCTCGCTCACGCTCTCGCTCTCGCTCACGCTCTCGCTCTCGCTCACGCTCTCGCTCTCGCTCACGCTCTCGCTCTCGCTCACGCTCTCGCTCTCGCTCACGCTCTCGCTCTCGCTCACGCTCTCGCTCTCGCTCACGCTCTCGCTCTCGCTCACGCTCTCGCTCTCGCTCACGCTCTCGCTCTCGCTCTCGCTCACGCCCTCGCTCTCGCTCACGCTCTCGCTCTCGCTCACGCTCTCGCTCTCGCTCACGCTCTCGCTCTCGCTCACGCTCTCGCTCTCGCTCACGCTCTCGCTCTCGCTCACGCTCTCGCTCTCGCTCACGCTCTCGCTCTCGCTCTCGCTCTCGCTCACGCCCTCGCTCTCGCTCACGCCCTCGCTCTCGCTCACGCCCTCGCTCTCGCCCACGCCCTCGCTCTCGCTCACGCTCTCGCTCTCGCCCTCGCTCTCGCTCTCGCCCTCGCTCTCGCTCTCGCCCTCGCTCTCGCTCTCGCCCACGCTCTCGCTCTCGCCCACGCTCTCGCTCTCGCTCACGCTCTCGCTCTCGCTCACGCTCTCGCTCTCGCTCACGCTCTCGCTCTCGCTCACGCTCTCATCATAGAGAAACGGGACTTTAATAAGTGATCATCAACCTCTGTGAATTCCCTTTGTTCTAGACGCCTGAAAGAAAGAGTTGTCCTGAGTCACATGAACCTCCACCGAGTGGTCTTAATGTGGCGCGGGAACATGCCGGTATAAGAGAATTCCGAAGAAGGCTGAACGTCCACAATTGAATGGTCATTGCCAGAAATGAAGTGGCAGCCGGATCAGACTGGGAAACTTCAGCTTCCATTAGACAATGAAGATGTGAGAATCTGGTACGTCCACAATTCACGGTTTCCTTAGATCCATGAAATTCCGTGGAGAATTTTAGTCAGAAAATGAAAACTCCGGAGCCTCTGTTCAGCAGGCCCGGGTGTAGCTCCCAGAGGCACACTGGTGCTCCTCTAGAATTTGAATAAAAATCGTTTTCACTGGAATAAAGAACCTTGATCAAGCCAGGTGGGTCTTGACAAACGAAATTGCTGCGTGTGCCTGGTATACTGACAAGCACCCACCTGTGCTAGTCCATGGCGTATTCAGCACAGGAATCTGCATCGATTGAGCCAAGACAAAGGAAAGCTCAGGGAGGCAGCACCCAGTAGAAAAGCATTTGTACTTCAAAGATGAGGCCAATGAGGTGAAAGGACAAACCCATGGCAAATAGTTTTCATCATCGGCAGAATTTCACGGAGCAATATTGCTGGAAGTGAAAAGGCACCACCAGAGGGAGGCACGCTCAACAAAACTACCTAGGGCAGGAGCCGGGTTGCCAAAGGCACTAGGCGTGTCAGGCCTCAGCATTGTAAGGAGGGTTCACTGAAGTCCCTGAGTGAAGTTTTCTCCGCTGTCCTACGTCTACGTTCCTAAAATTTACTCTGCAGTTTCTGATGAACCTGGGTTATGAACAGCCACCATTCACCGTTCTCCTTACACTCGTGCGTCTCCATCGACCTTAAAATAAAGGGAGGACAGGCAACTACTGGCAGGTAAATTCAGCACACTTTGTCTCAACAAAAAAGAGACAGCTCTGTGGTGACCCGTCTTGCACGGTAAAACATTTCCTAGCGAATAAGGAATCTTCACATCGCAATGACAATATGAGAGAATTGCGACCGATGGATATGCCGCTGTGCCTACAAACATCATCTTGAGGCCATACAGTAGTGAAGCACGGGAACCCAGGCGCTTCACCCTTTACCCTATACCAGTGAAAAACTGTCTCTAAAATGCCCACATGCCTGTATCTTTGCCCGTTTAAAGTTAACGCTAAACCGAAATCTTCTGTCCCACTATTTTGCAGCATTTTAAAGAAGTACACTGGGAAAGATTTTTCTGCAAGGAAGAAACTTCAGGCGGCGTGGCTCAAATGAGAATATCATGCTGCACGAGCTCTTTGCCCTCAGATGTAGAAGTGTCATCAGTGGGCATCATAGAGAAACAGGACTTTAATAAGTGATCATCAACCTCTGCGAATTCCCTTAGTTCTAGACGCCTGAAATAAAGAGTTGTCCTGAGTCACATGAACCTCCACCGAGTGGTCTTAATGTGGCGCGGGAACATGCCGGTATAAGAGAATTCCGAAGAAGGCTGAACGTCCACAATTGAATGGTCATTGCCAGAAATGAAGTGGCAACCGGATCAGACTGGGAAACTTAAGCTTCCATTAGACAATGAAGATGTGAGAATCTGGTACGTCCACAATTCACGGTTTCCTTAGATCCATGAAATTCCGTGTTGAATTTTAGTCAGAAAATGAAAACTCCGGAGCCTCTGTTCAGCAGGCCCGGGTGTAGCTCCCAGAGGCACACTGGTGCTCCTCTAGAATTTGGATAAAAATCGTTTTCACTGGAATGAAGAACCTTGATCAAGCCAGGTGGGTCTTGACAAACGAAATAGCTGCGTGTGCCTGGTATACTGACAAGCACCCACCTGTGCTAGTCCATGGTGTATTCAGCACAGGAATCTGCATCGATTGAGCCAAGACAAAGGAAAGCTCAGGGAGGAAGCACCCATGTAGAAAAGCATTTGTACTTCAAAGATGAGGCCAATGAGGTGAAAGGACAAACCCATGGCAAATAGTTTTCATCATCGGCAGAATTTCACGGAGCAATATTGCTGGGAGAGAAAAGGCACCACCAGAGGGAGGCACGCTCAACAAAACTACCAAGGCAGGAGCCTGGTTGCCCCCAGGCACTAGGTGTGTCAGGCCTCATAATTGTAAGGAGGGTTCACTGAAGTCCCTGAGTGAAGTTTTATCCGCTGTCCTACGTCTACGTTCCTAAAATTTACTCTGCAGTTTCTGATGAACCTGGGTTATGAACAGCCACCATTCACCGTTCTCCTTACACTCGTGTGTCTCCATCGACCTTAAAAGAAAGGGAGGACAGGCAACTGCTGGCAGGTAAATTCAGCACACTTTGTCTCAACAAAAAAGAGACAGCTCTGTGGTGACCCGTCTTCCACGGTAAAACATTTCCTAGCGAATAAGGAATCTTCACATCGCAATGACAATATGAGAGAATTGCGACCGATGGATATGCCGCTGTGCCTACAAACTTCATCTTGAGGCCATACAGTAGTGAAGCACGGCAACCCAGGCGCTTCACCCTTTACCCTATACCAGTGAAACACTGTCTCTAAAATGCCCACATGCCTGTATCTATGCCCGTTTAAAGTTAACGCTAAACCGAAATCTTCTGTCCCACTATTTTGCAGCATTTTAAAGAAGTACACTGGGAAAGATTTTTCTGCAAGGAAGAAACTGCAGGCGGCGTGGCTGAAATGAGAATATCATGCTGCACGAGCTCTTTGCCCTCAGATGTAGAAGTCTCATCAGTGGGCATCATAGAGAAACGGGACTTTAATAAGTGATCATCAACCTCTGTGAATTCCCTTTGTTCTAGACGCCTGAAAGAAAGAGTTGTCCTGAGTCACATGAACCTCCACCGAGTGGTCTTAATGTGGCGCGGGAACATGCCGGTATAAGAGAATTCCGAAGAAGGCTGAACGTCCACAATTGAATGGTCATTGCCAGAAATGAAGTGGCAGCCGGATCAGACTGGGAAACTTCAGCTTCCATTAGACAATGAAGATGTGAGAATCTGGTACGTCCACAATTCACGGTTTCCTTAGATCCATGAAATTCCGTTTAGAATTTTAGTCAGAAAATGAAAACTCCGGAGCCTCTGTTCAGCAGGCCCGGATGTAGCTCCCAGAGGCACACTGGTGCTCCTCTAGAATTTGGATAAAAATCGTTTTCACTGGAATAAAGAACCTTGATCAAGCCAGGTGGGTCTTGACAAACGAAATTGCTGCGTGTGCCTGGTATACTGACAAGCACCCACCTGTGCTAGTCCATGGCGTATTCAGCACAGGAATCTGCATCGATTGAGCCAAGACAAAGGAAAGCTCAGGGAGGCAGCACCCAGTAGAAAAGCATTTGTACTTCAAAGATGAGGCCAATGAGGTGAAAGGACAAACCCATGGCAAATAGTTTTCATCATCGGCAGAATTTCACGGAGCAATATTGCTGGGAGAGAAAAGGCACCACCAGAGGGAGGCACGCTCAACAAAACTACCTAGGGCAGGAGCCGGGTTGCCCAAGGCACTAGGCGTGTCAGGCCTCAGCATTGTAAGGAGGGTTCACTGAAGTCCCTGAGTGAAGTTTTCTCCACTGTCCTCCGTCTACGTTCCTAAAATTTACTCTGCGGTTTCTGATGAACCTGGGTTATGAACAGCCACCATTCACGGTTCTCCTTCTACTTGTGCGTCTCCATCGACCTTAAAAGAAAGGGAGGACAGGCAACTACTGGCAGGTAAATTCAGCACACTTTGTCTCAACAAAAAAGAGACAGCTCTGTGGTGACCCGTCTTCCACGGTAAAACATTTCCTAGCGAATAAGGAATCTTCACATCGCAATGACAATATGAGAGAATTGCGACCGATGGATATGCCGCTGTGCCTACAAACATCATCTTGAGGCCATACAGTAGTGAAGCACGGCAACCCAGGCGCTTCACCCTGTACCCTATACCAGTGAAACACTGTCTCTAAAATGCCCACATGCCTGTATCTATGCCCGTTTAAAGTTAACGCTAAACCGAAATCTTCTGTCCCACTATTTTGCAGCTTTTTAAAGAAGTACACTGGGAAAGATTTTTCTGCAAGGAAGAAACTTCAGGCGGCATGGCTCAAATGAGAATATCATGCTGCACGAGCTCTTTGCCCTCAGATGTAGAAGTCTCATCAGTGGGCATCATAGAGAAACGGGACTTTAATAAGTGATCATCAACCTCTGTGAATTCCCTTTGTTCTAGACGCCTGAAATAAAGAGTTGTCCTGAGTCACATGAACCTCCACCGAGTGGTCTTAATGTGGCGCGGGAACATGCCGGTATAAGAGAATTCCGAAGAAGGCTGAACGTCCACAATTGAATGGTCATTGCCAGAAATGAAGTGGCAGCCGGATCAGACTGGGAAACTTCAGCTTCCATTAGACAATGAAGATGTGAGAATCTGGTACGTCCACAATTCACGGTTTCCTTAGATCCATGAAATTCCGTGGAGAATTTTAGTCAGAAAATGAAAACTCCGGAGCCTCTGTTCAGCAGGCCCGGATGTAGCTCCCAGAGGCACACTGGTGCTCCTCTAGAATTTGGATAAAAATCGTTTTCACTGGAATAAAGAACCTTGATCAAGCCAGGTGGGTCTTGACAAACGAAATTGCTGCGTGTGCCTGGTATACTGACAAGCACCCACCTGTGCTAGTCCATGGCGTATTCAGCACAGGAATCTGCATCGATTGAGCCAAGACAAAGGAAAGCTCAGGGAGGCAGCACCCAGTAGAAAAGCATTTGTACTTCAAAGATGAGGCCAATGAGGTGAAAGGACAAACCCATGGCAAATAGTTTTCATCATCGGCAGAATTTCACGGAGCAATATTGCTGGGAGAGAAAAGGCACCACCAGAGGGAGGCACGCTCAACAAAACTACCTAGGGCAGGAGCCGGGTTGCCCAAGGCACTAGGCGTGTCAGGCCTCAGCATTGTAAGGAGGGTTCACTGAAGTCCCTGAGTGAAGTTTTCTCCGCTGTCCTCCGTCTACGTTCCTAAAATTTACTCTGCGGTTTCTGATGAACCTGGGTTATGAACAGCCACCATTCACGGTTCTCCTTCTACTTGTGCGTCTCCTTCGACCTTAAAAGAAAGGGAGGACAGGCAACTACTGGCAGGTAAATTCAGCACACTTTGTCTCAACAAAAAAGAGACAGCTCTGTGGTGACCCGTCTTCCACGGTAAAACATTTCCTAGCGAATAAGGAATCTTCACATCGCAATGACAATATGAGAGAATTGCGACCGATGGATATGCCGCTGTGCCTACAAACATCATCTTGAGGCCATACAGTAGTGAAGCACGGGAACCCAGGCGCTTCACCCTTTACCCAAGACCAGTGAAACACTGTCTCTAAAATGCCCACATGCCTGTATCTATGCCCGTTTAAAGTTAACGCTAAACCGAAATCTTCTGTCCCACTATTTTGCAGCATTTTAAAGAAGTACACTGGGAAAGATTTTTCTGCAAGGAAGAAACTTCAGGCGACGTGGCTCAAATGAGAATATCATGCTGCACGAGCTCTTTGCCCTCAGATGTAGAAGTGTCATCAGTGGGCATCATAGAGAAACGGGACTTTAATAAGTGATCATCAACCTCTGCGAATTCCCTTAGTTCTAGACGCCTGAAATAAAGAGTTGTCCTGAGTCACATGAACCTCCACCGAGTGGTCTTAATGTGGCGCGGGAACATGCCGGTATAAGAGAATTCCGAAGAAGGCTGAACGTCCACAATTAAATGGTCATTGCCAGAAATGAAATGGCAACCGAATCAGACTGGGAAACTTAAGCTTCCATTAGACAATGAAGATGTGAGAATCTGGTACGTCCACAATTCACGGTTTCCTTAGATCCATGAAATTCCGTGTTGAATTTTAGTCAGAAAGTGAAAACTCCGGAGCCTCTGTTCAGCAGGCCCTGGTGTAGCTCCCAGAGGCACACTGGTGCTCCTCTAGAATTTGGATAAAAATCGTTTTCACTGGAATAAAGAACCTTGATCAAGCCAGGTGGGTCTTGACAAACGAAATTGCTGCGTGTGCCCAGTATACTGACAAGCACCCACCTGTGCTAGTCCATGGCGTATTCAGCACAGGAATCTGCATCGATTGAGCCAAGACAAAGGAAAGCTCAGGGAGGAAGCACCCATGTAGAAAAGCATTTGTACTTCAAAGATGAGGCCAATGAGGTGAAAGGACAAACCCATGGCAAATAGTTTTCATCATCGGCAGAATTTCACGGAGCAATATTGCTGGGAGAGAAAAGGCACCACCAGAGGGAGGCACGCTCAACAAAACTACCTAGGGCAGGAGCCTGGTTGCCCCCAGGCACTAGGTGTGTCAGGCCTCAGCATTGTAAGGAGGGTTCACTGAAGTCCCTGAGTGAAGTTTTCTCCGCTGTCCTACGTCTACGTTCCTAAAATTTACTCTGCGGTTTCTGATGATCCAGGGTTATGAACGGACACCATTCACCGTTCTCCTTACACTCGTGCGTCTCCATCGACCTTAAAAGAAAGGGAGGACAGGCAACTGCTGGCAGGTAAATTCAGCACACTTTGTCTCAACAAAAAAGAGACAGCTCTGTGGTGACCCGTCTTCCACGGTAAAACATTTCCTAGCGAATAAGGAATCTTCACATAGCAATGACAATATGAGAGAATTGCGACCGATGGATATGCCGCTGTGCCTACAAACATCATCTTGAGGCCATACAGTAGTGAAGCACAGCAACCCAGGCGTTTCACCCTTTACCCTATACCAGTGAAACACTGTCTCTAAAATGCCCACATGCCTGTATCTATGCCCGTGTAAAGTTAACGCTAAACCGAAATCTTCTGTCCCACTATTTTGCAGCATTTTAAAGAAGTACACTGGGAAAGATTTTTCTGCAAGGAAGAAACTTCAGGCGGCGTGGCTCAAATGAGAATATCATGCTGCACGAGCTCTTTGCCCTCAGATGTAGAAGTCTCATCAGTGGGCATCATAGAGAAACGGGACTTTAATAAGTGATCATCAACCTCTGTGAATTCCCTTTGTTCTAGACGCCTGAAATAAAGAGTTGTCCTGAGTCACATGAACCTCCACCGAGTGGTCTTAATGTGGCGCGGGAACATGCCGGTATAAGAGAATTCCGAAGAAGGCTGAACGTCCACAATTGAATGGTCATTGCCAGAAATGAAGTGGCAGCCGGATCAGACTGGGAAACTTCAGCTTCCATTAGACAATGAAGATGTGAGAATCTGGTACGTCCACAATTCACGGTTTCCTTAGATCCATGAAATTCCGTGGAGAATTTTAGTCAGAAAATGAAAACTCCGGAGCCTCTGTTCAGCAGGCCCGGGTGTAGCTCCCAGAGGCACACTGGTGCTCCTCTAGAATTTGAATAAAAATCGTTTTCACTGGAATAAAGAACCTTGATCAAGCCAGGTGGGTCTTGACAAACGAAATTGCTGCGTGTGCCTGGTATACTGACAAGCACCCACCTGTGCTAGTCCATGGCGTATTCAGCACAGGAATCTGCATCGATTGAGCCAAGACAAAGGAAAGCTCAGGGAGGCAGCACCCAGTAGAAAAGCATTTGTACTTCAAAGATGAGGCCAATGAGGTGAAAGGACACACCCATGGCAAATAGTTTTCATCATCGGCAGAATTTCACGGAGCAATATTGCTGGAAGTGAAAAGGCACCACCAGAGGGAGGCACGCTCAACAAAACTACCTAGGGCAGGAGCCGGGTTGCCAAAGGCACTAGGCGTGTCAGGCCTCAGCATTGTAAGGAGGGTTCACTGAAGTCCCTGAGTGAAGTTTTCTCCGCTGTCCTACGTCTACGTTCCTAAAATTTACTCTGCAGTTTCTGATGAACCTGGGTTATGAACAGCCACCATTCACCGTTCTCCTTACACTCGTGCGTCTCCATCGACCTTAAAAGAAAGGGAGGACAGGCAACTACTGGCAGGTAAATTCAGCACACTTTGTCTCAACAAAAAAGAGACAGCTCTGTGGTGACCCGTCTTCCACAGTAAAACATTTCCTAGCGAATAAGGAATCTTCACATCGCAATGACAATATGAGAGAATTGCGACCGATGGATATGCCGCTGTGCCTACAAACATCATCTTGAGGCCATACAGTAGTGAAGCACGGGAACCCAGGCGCTTCACCCTTTACCCAA
Organism: Tenrec ecaudatus; assembly: GCF_050624435.1. Taxonomy (NCBI): domain Eukaryota; kingdom Metazoa; phylum Chordata; class Mammalia; order Afrosoricida; family Tenrecidae; genus Tenrec; species Tenrec ecaudatus. The sequence goes on along the minus strand of NW_027459541.1, from coordinate 30,424 downwards.
GACCAGTGAAACACTGTCTCTAAAATGCCCACATGCCTGTATCTATGCCCGTTTAAAGTTAACGCTAAACCGAAATCTTCTGTCCCACTATTTTGCAGCTTTTTAAAGAAGTACACTGGGAAAGATTTTTCTGCAAGGAAGAAACTTCAGGCGGCATGGCTCAAATGAGAATATCATGCTGCACGAGCTCTTTGCCCTCAGATGTAGAAGTCTCATCAGTGGGCATCATAGAGAAACGGGACTTTAATAAGTGATCATCAACCTCTGTGAATTCCCTTTGTTCTAGACGCCTGAAATAAAGAGTTGTCCTGAGTCACATGAACCTCCACCGAGTGGTCTTAATGTGGCGCGGGAACATGCCGGTATAAGAGAATTCCGAAGAAGGCTGAACGTCCACAATTGAATGGTCATTGCCAGAAATGAAGTGGCAGCCGGATCAGACTGGGAAACTTCAGCTTCCATTAGACAATGAAGATGTGAGAATCTGGTACGTCCACAATTCACGGTTTCCTTAGATCCATGAAATTCCGTGGAGAATTTTAGTCAGAAAATGAAAACTCCGGAGCCTCTGTTCAGCAGGCCCGGATGTAGCTCCCAGAGGCACACTGGTGCTCCTCTAGAATTTGGATAAAAATCGTTTTCACTGGAATAAAGAACCTTGATCAAGCCAGGTGGGTCTTGACAAACGAAATTGCTGCGTGTGCCTGGTATACTGACAAGCACCCACCTGTGCTAGTCCATGGCGTATTCAGCACAGGAATCTGCATCGATTGAGCCAAGACAAAGGAAAGCTCAGGGAGGCAGCACCCAGTAGAAAAGCATTTGTACTTCAAAGATGAGGCCAATGAGGTGAAAGGACAAACCCATGGCAAATAGTTTTCATCATCGGCAGAATTTCACGGAGCAATATTGCTGGGAGAGAAAAGGCACCACCAGAGGGAGGCACGCTCAACAAAACTACCTAGGGCAGGAGCCGGGTTGCCCAAGGCACTAGGCGTGTCAGGCCTCAGCATTGTAAGGAGGGTTCACTGAAGTCCCTGAGTGAAGTTTTCTCCGCTGTCCTCCGTCTACGTTCCTAAAATTTACTCTGCGGTTTCTGATGAACCTGCGTTATGAACAGCCACCATTCACGGTTCTCCTTCTACTTGTGCGTCTCCATCGACCTTAAAAGAAAGGGAGGACAGGCAACTACTGGCAGGTAAATTCAGCACACTTTGTCTCAACAAAAAAGAGACAGCTCTGTGGTGACCCGTCTTCCACGGTAAAACATTTCCTAGCGAATAAGGAATCTTCACATCGCAATGACAATATGAGAGAATTGCGACCGATGGATATGCCGCTGTGCCTACAAACATCATCTTGAGGCCATACAGTAGTGAAGCACGGGAACCCAGGCGCTTCACCCTTTACCCAAGACCAGTGAAACACTGTCTCTAAAATGCCCACATGCCTGTATCTATGCCCGTTTAAAGTTAACGCTAAACCGAAATCTTCTGTCCCACTATTTTGCAGCATTTTAAAGAAGTACACTGGGAAAGATTTTTCTGCAAGGAAGAAACTTCAGGCGACGTGGCTCAAATGAGAATATCATGCTGCACGAGCTCTTTGCCCTCAGATGTAGAAGTGTCATCAGTGGGCATCATAGAGAAACGGGACTTTAATAAGTGATCATCAACCTCTGCGAATTCCCTTAGTTCTAGACGCCTGAAATAAAGAGTTGTCCTGAGTCACATGAACCTCCACCGAGTGGTCTTAATGTGGCGCGGGAACATGCCGGTATAAGAGAATTCCGAAGAAGGCTGAACGTCCACAATTAAATGGTCATTGCCAGAAATGAAGTGGCAACCGAATCAGACTGGGAAACTTAAGCTTCCATTAGACAATGAAGATGTGAGAATCTGGTACGTCCACAATTCACGGTTTCCTTAGATCCATGAAATTCCGTGTTGAATTTTAGTCAGAAAGTGAAAACTCCGGAGCCTCTGTTCAGCAGGCCCTGGTGTAGCTCCCAGAGGCACACTGGTGCTCCTCTAGAATTTGGATAAAAATCGTTTTCACTGGAATAAAGAACCTTGATCAAGCCAGGTGGGTCTTGACAAACGAAATTGCTGCGTGTGCCTGGTATACTGACAAGCACCCACCTGTGCTAGTCCATGGCGTATTCAGCACAGGAATCTGCATCGATTGAGCCAAGACAAAGGAAAGCTCAGGGAGGAAGCACCCATGTAGAAAAGCATTTGTACTTCAAAGATGAGGCCAATGAGGTGAAAGGACAAACCCATGGCAAATAGTTTTCATCATCGGCAGAATTTCACGGAGCAATATTGCTGGGAGAGAAAAGGCACCACCAGAGGGAGGCACGCTCAACAAAACTACCTAGGGCAGGAGCCTGGTTGCCCCCAGGCACTAGGTGTGTCAGGCCTCAGCATTATAAGGAGGGTTCACTGAAGTCCCTGAGTGAAGTTTTCTCCGCTGTCCTACGTCTACGTTCCTAAAATTTTCTCTGCGGTTTCTGATGATCCAGGGTTATGAACGGACACCATTCACCGTTCTCCTTACACTCGTGCGTCTCCATCGACCTTAAAAGAAAGGGAGGACAGGCAACTGCTGGCAGGTAAATTCAGCACACTTTGTCTCAACAAAAAAGAGACAGTTCTGTGGTGACCCGTCTTCCACGGTAAAACATTTCCTAGCGAATAAGGAATCTTCACATAGCAATGACAATATGAGAGAATTGCGACCGATGGATATGCCGCTGTGCCTACAAACATCATCTTGAGGCCATACAGTAGTGAAGCACAGCAACCCAGGCGCTTCACCCTTTACCCTATACCAGTGAAACACTGTCTCTAAAATGCCCACATGCCTGTATCTATGCCCATTTAAAGTTAACGCTAAACCGAAATCTTCTGTCCCACTATTTTGCAGCATTTTAAAGAAGTACACTGGGAAAGATTTTTCTGCAAGGAAGAAACTTCAGGCGGCGTGGCTCAAATGAGAATATCATGCTGCACGAGCTCTTTGCCCTCAGATGTAGAAGTCTCATCAGTGGGCATCATAGAGAAACGGGACTTTAATAAGTGATCATCAACCTCTGTGAATTCCCTTTGTTCTAGACGCCTGAAAGAAAGAGTTGTCCTGAGTCACATGAACCTCCACCGAGTGGTCTTAATGTGGCGCGGGAACATGCCGGTATAAGAGAATTCCGAAGAAGGCTGAACGTCCACAATTGAATGGTCATTGCCAGAAATGAAGTGGCAGCCGGATCAGACTGGGAAACTTCAGCTTCCATTAGACAATGAAGATGTGAGAATCTGGTACGTCCACAATTCACGGTTTCCTTAGATCCATGAAATTCCGTGGAGAATTTTAGTCAGAAAATGAAAACTCCGGAGCCTCTGTTCAGCAGGCCCGGGTGTAGCTCCCAGAGGCACACTGGTGCTCCTCTAGAATTTGAATAAAAATCGTTTTCACTGGAATAAAGAACCTTGATCAAGCCAGGTGGGTCTTGACAAACGAAATTGCTGCGTGTGCCTGGTATACTGACAAGCACCCACCTGTGCTAGTCCATGGCGTATTCAGCACAGGAATCTGCATCGATTGAGCCAAGACAAAGGAAAGCTCAGGGAGGCAGCACCCAGTAGAAAAGCATTTGTACTTCAAAGATGAGGCCAATGAGGTGAAAGGACAAACCCATGGCAAATAGTTTTCATCATCGGCAGAATTTCACGGAGCAATATTGCTGGAAGTGAAAAGGCACCACCAGAGGGAGGCACGCTCAACAAAACTACCTAGGGCAGGAGCCGGGTTGCCAAAGGCACTAGGCGTGTCAGGCCTCAGCATTGTAAGGAGGGTTCACTGAAGTCCCTGAGTGAAGTTTTCTCCGCTGTCCTACGTCTACGTTCCTAAAATTTACTCTGCAGTTTCTGATGAACCTGGGTTATGAACAGCCACCATTCACCGTTCTCCTTACACTCGTGCGTCTCCATCGACCTTAAAAGAAAGGGAGGACAGGCAACTACTGGCAGGTAAATTCAGCACACTTTGTCTCAACAAAAAAGAGACAGCTCTGTGGTGACCCGTCTTCCACAGTAAAACATTTCCTAGCGAATAAGGAATCTTCACATCGCAATGACAATATGAGAGAATTGCGACCGATGGATATGCCGCTGTGCCTACAAACATCATCTTGAGGCCATACAGTAGTGAAGCACGGGAACCCAGGCGCTTCACCCTTTACCCAAGACCAGTGAAACACTGTCTCTAAAATGCTCACATGCCGGTATCTATGCCCGTTTAAAGTTAACGCTAAACCGAAATCTTCTGTCCCACTATTTTGCAGCATTTTAAAGAAGTACACTGGGAAAGATTTTTCTGCAAGGAAGAAACTTCAGGCGGCATGGCTCAAATGAGAATATCATGCTGCACGAGCTCTTTGCCCTCAGATGTAGAAGTCTCATAAGTGGGCATCATAGAGAAACGGGACTTTAATAAGTGATCATCAACCTCTGTGAATTCCCTTTGTTCTAGACGCCTGAAGTAAAGAGTTGTCCTGAGTCACATGAACCTCCACCGAGTGGTCTTAATGTGGCGCGGGAACATGCCGGTATAAGAGAATTCCGAAGAAGGCTGAACGTCCACAATTGAATGGTCATTGCCAGAAATGAAGTGGCAGCCGGATCAGACTGGGAAACTTCAGCTTCCATTAGACAATGAAGATGTGAGAATCTGGTACGTCCACAATTCACGGTTTCCTTAGATCCATGAAATTCCGTGTAGAATTTTAGTCAGAAAATGAAAACTCCGGAGCCTCTGTTCAGCAGGCCCGGGTGTAGCTCCCAGAGGCACACTGGTGCTCCTCTAGAATTTGGATAAAAATCGTTTTCACTGGAATAAAGAACCTTGATCAAGCCAGGTGGGTCTTGACAAACGAAATTGCTGCGTGTGCCTGGTATACTGACAAGCACCCACCTGTGCTAGTCCATGGCGTATTCAGCACAGGAATCTGCATCGATTGAGCCAAGACAAAGGAAAGCTCAGGGAGGCAGCACCCAGTAGAAAAGCATTTGTACTTCAAAGATGAGGCCAATGAGGTGAAAGGACAAACCCATGGCAAATAGTTTTCATCATCGGCAGAATTTCACGGAGCAATATTGCTGGGAGAGAAAAGGCACCACCAGAGGGAGGCATGCTCAACAAAACTACCTAGGGCAGGAGCCGGGTTGCCAAAGGCACTAGGCGTGTCAGGCCTCAGCATTGTAAGGAGGGTTCACTGAAGTCCCTGAGTGAAGTTTTCTCCGCTGTCCTACGTCTACGTTCCTAAAATTTACTCTGCAGTTTCTGATGAACCTGGGTTATGAACAGCCACCATTCACCGTTCTCCTTACACTCGTGCGTCTCCATCGACCTTAAAAGAAAGGGAGGACAGGCAACTACTGGCAGGTAAATTCAGCACACTTTGTCTCAACAAAAAAGAGACAGCTCTGTGGTGACCCGTCTTCCACAGTAAAACATTTCCTAGCGAATAAGGAATCTTCACATCGCAATGACAATATGAGAGAATTGCGACCGATGGATATGCCGCTGTGCCTACAAACATCATCTTGAGGCCATACAGTAGTGAAGCACGGGAACCCAGGCGCTTCAGCCTTTACCCAAGACCAGTGAAACACTGTCTCTAAAATGCCCACATGCCGGTATCTATGCCCGTTTAAAGTTAACGCTAAACCGAAATCTTCTGTCCCACTATTTTGCAGCATTTTAAAGAAGTACACTGGGAAAGATTTTTCTGCAAGGAAGAAACTTCAGGCGGCGTGGCTCAAATGAGAATATCATGCTGCACGAGCTCTTTGCCCTCAGATGTAGAAGTCTCATCAGTGGGCATCATGGAGAAACGGGACTTTAATAAGTGATCATCAACCTCTGTGAATTCCCTTTGTTCTAGACGCCTGAAATAAAGAGTTGTCCTGAGTCACATGAACCTCCACCGAGTGGTCTTAATGTGGCGCGGGAACATGCCAGTATAAGAGAATTCCGAAGAAGGCTGAACGTCCACAATTGAATGGTCATTGCCAGAAATGAAGTGGCAGCCGGATCAGACTGGGAAACTTCAGCTTCCATTAGACAATGAAGATGTGAGAATCTGGTACGTCCACAATTCACGGTTTCCTTAGATCCATGAAATTCCGTGTAGAATTTTAGTCAGAAAATGAAAACTCCGGAGCCTCTGTTCAGCAGGCCCGGGTGTAGCTCCCAGAGGCACACTGGTGCTCCTCTAGAATTTGGATAAAAATCGTTTTCACTGGAATAAAGAACCTTGATCAAGCCAGGTGGGTCTTGACAAACGAAATTGCTGCGTGTGCCTGGTATACTGACAAGCACCCACCTGTGCTAGTCCATGGCGTATTCAGCACAGGAATCTGCATCGATTGAGCCAAGACAAAGGAAAGCTCAGGGAGGCAGCACCCAGTAGAAAAGCATTTGTACTTCAAAGATGAGGCCAATGAGGTGAAAGGACAAACCCATGGCAAATAGTTTTCATCATCGGCAGAATTTCACGGAGCAATATTGCTGGGAGAGAAAAGGCACCACCAGAGGGAGGCATGCTCAACAAAACTACCTAGGGCAGGAGCCGGGTTGCCCAAGGCACTAGGCGTGTCAGGCCCAGCATTGTAAGGAGGGTTCACTGAAGTCCCTGAGTGAAGATTTCTCCGCTGTCCTCCGTCTACGTTCCTAAAATTTACTCTGCGGTTTCTGATGAACCTGGGTTATGAACAGCAAACATTCACGGTTCTCCTTCCACTTGTGCGTCTCCATCGACCTTAAAAGAAAGGGAGGACAGGCAACTACTGGCAGGTAAATTCAGCACACTTTGTCTCAACAAAAAAGAGACAGCTCTGTGGTGACCCGTCTTCCACGGTAAAACATTTCCTAGCGAATAAGGAATCTTCACATCGCAATGACAATATGAGAGAATTGCGACCGATGGATATGCCGCTGTGCCTACAAACATCATCTTGAGGCCATACAGTAGTGAAGCACGGGAACCCAGGCGCTTCACCCTTTACCCAAGACCAGTGAAACACTGTCTCTAAAATGCCCACATGCCTGTATCTATGCCCGTTTAAAGTTAACGCTAAACCGAAATCTTCTGTCCCACTATTTTGCAGCATTTTAAAGAAGTACACTGGGAAAGATTTTTCTGCAAGGAAGAAACTGCAGGCGCCGTGGCTGAAATGAGAATATCATGCTGCACGAGCTCTTTGCTCTCAGATGTAGAAGTGTCATCAGTGGGCATCCTAGAGAAACGGGACTTTAATAAGTGATCATCAACCTCTGTGAATTCCCTTTGTTCTAGACGCCTGAAATAAAGAGTTGTCCTGAGTCACATGAACCTCCACCGAGTGGTCTTAATGTGGCGCGGGAACATGCCGGTATAAGAGAATTCCGAAGAAGGCTGAACGTCCACAATTGAATGGTCATTGCCAGAAATGAAGTGGCAGCCGGATCAGACTGGGAAACTTCAGCTTCCATTAGACAATGAAGATGTGAGAATCTGGTACGTCCACAATTCACGGTTTCCTTAGATCCATGAAATTCCGTGTAGAATTTTAGTCAGAAAATGAAAACTCCGGAGCCTCTGTTCAGCAGGCCCGGGTGTAGCTCCCAGAGGCACACTGGTGCTCCTCTAGAATTTGGATAAAAATCGTTTTCACTGGAATAAAGAACCTTGATCAAGCCAGGTGGGTCTTGACAAACGAAATTGCTGCGTGTGCCTGGTATACTGACAAGCACCCACCTGTGCTAGTCCATGGCGTATTCAGCACAGGAATCTGCATCGATTGAGCCAAGACAAAGGAAAGCTCAGGGAGGCAGCACCCAGTAGAAAAGCATTTGTACTTCAAAGATGAGGCCAATGAGGTGAAAGGACAAACCCATGGCAAATAGTTTTCATCATCGGCAGAATTTCACGGAGCAATATTGCTGGGAGAGAAAAGGCACCACCAGAGGGAGGCATGCTCAACAAAACTACCTAGGGCAGGAGCCGGGTTGCCAAAGGCACTAGGCGTGTCAGGCCTCAGCATTGTAAGGAGGGTTCACTGAAGTCCCTGAGTGAAGTTTTCTCCGCTGTCCTACGTCTACGTTCCTAAAATTTACTCTGCAGTTTCTGATCAACCTGGGTTATGAACAGCCACCATTCACCGTTCTCCTTACACTCGTGCGTCTCCATCGACCTTAAAAGAAAGGGAGGACAGGCAACTACTGGCAGGTAAATTCAGCACACTTTGTCTCAACAAAAAAGAGACAGCTCTGTGGTGACCCGTCTTCCACAGTAAAACATTTCCTAGCGAATAAGGAATCTTCACATCGCAATGACAATATGAGAGAATTGCGACCGATGGATATGCCGCTGTGCCTACAAACATCATCTTGAGGCCATACAGTAGTGAAGCACGGGAACCCAGGCGCTTCACCCTTTACCCAAGACCAGTGAAACACTGTCTCTAAAATGCCCACATGCCGGTATCTATGCCCGTTTAAAGTTAACGCTAAACCGAAATCTTCTGTCCCACTATTTTGCAGCATTTTAAAGAAGTACACTGGGAAAGATTTTTCTGCAAGGAAGAAACTTCAGGCGGCGTGGCTCAAATGAGAATATCATGCTGCACGAGCTCTTTGCCCTCAGATGTAGAAGTCTCATCAGTGGGCATCATAGAGAAACGGGACTTTAATAAGTGATCATCAACCTCTGTGAATTCCCTTTGTTCTAGACGCCTGAAAGAAAGAGTTGTCCTGAGTCACATGAACCTCCACCGAGTGGTCTTAATGTGGCGCGGGAACATGCCGGTATAAGAGAATTCCGAAGAAGGCTGAACGTCCACAATTGAATGGTCATTGCCAGAAATGAAGTGGCAGCCGGATCAGACTGGGAAACTTCAGCTTCCATTAGACAATGAAGATGTGAGAATCTGGTACGTCCACAATTCACGGTTTCCTTAGATCCATGAAATTCCGTGTAGAATTTTAGTCAGAAAATGAAAACTCCGGAGCCTCTGTTCAGCAGGCCCGGGTGTAGCTCCCAGAGGCACACTGGTGCTCCTCTAGAATTTGGATAAAAATCGTTTTCACTGGAATAAAGAACCTTGATCAAGCCAGGTGGGTCTTGACAAACGAAATTGCTGCGTGTGCCTGGTATACTGACAAGCACCCACCTGTGCTAGTCCATGGCGTATTCAGCACAGGAATCTGCATCGATTGAGCCAAGACAAAGGAAAGCTCAGGGAGGCAGCACCCAGTAGAAAAGCATTTGTACTTCAAAGATGAGGCCAATGAGGTGAAAGGACAAACCCATGGCAAATAGTTTTCATCATCGGCAGAATTTCACGGAGCAATATTGCTGGGAGAGAAAAGGCACCACCAGAGGGAGGCATGCTCAACAAAACTACCTAGGGCAGGAGCCGGGTTGCCCAAGGCACTAGGCGTGTCAGGCCCAGCATTTTAAGGAGGGTTCACTGAAGTCCCTGAGTGAAGATTTCTCCGCTGTCCTCCGTCTACGTTCCTAAAATTTACTCTGCGGTTTCTGATGAACCTGGGTTATGAACAGCCACCATTCACGGTTCTCCTTCCACTTGTGCGTCTCCATCGACCTTAAAAGAAAGGGAGGACAGGCAACTACTGGCAGGTAAATTCAGCACACTTTGTCTCAACAAAAAAGAGACAGCTCTGTGGTGACCCGTCTTCCACGGTAAAACATTTCCTAGCGAATAAGGAATCTTCACATCGCAATGACAATATGAGAGAATTGCGACCGATGGATATGCCGCTGTGCCTACAAACATCATCTTGAGGCCATACAGTAGTGAAGCACGGGAACCCAGGCGCTTCACCCTTTACCCAAGACCAGTGAAACACTGTCTCTAAAATGCCCACATGCCTGTATCTATGCCCGTTTAAAGTTAACGCTAAACCGAAATCTTCTGTCCCACTATTTTGCAGCATTTTAAAGAAGTACACTGGGAAAGATTTTTCTGCAAGGAAGAAACTTCAGGCGGCGTGGCTCAAATGAGAATATCATGCTGCACGAGCTCTTTGCCCTCAGATGTAGAAGTGTCATCAGTGGGCATCATAGAGAAACGGGACTTTAATAAGTGATCATCAACCTCTGCGAATTCCCTTAGTTCTAGACGCCTGAAATAAAGAGTTGTCCTGAGTCACATGAACCTCCACCGAGTGGTCTTAATGTGGCGCGGGAACATGCCGGTATAAGAGAATTCCGAAGAAGGCTGAACGTCCACAATTGAATGGTCATTGCCAGAAATGAAGTGGCAACCGGATCAGACTGGGAAACTTAAGCTTCCATTAGACAATGAAGATGTGAGAATCTGGTACGTCCACAATTCACGGTTTCCTTAGATCCATGAAATTCCGTGTTGAATTTTAGTCAGAAAGTGAAAACTCCCGAGCCTCTGTTCAGCAGGCCCCGGTGTAGCTCCCAGAGGCACACTGGTGCTCCTCTAGAATTTGGATAAAAATCGTTTTCACTGGAATAAAGAACCTTGATCAAGCCAGGTGGGTCTTGACAAACGAAATTGCTGCGTGTGCCCAGTATACTGACAAGCACCCACCTGTGCTAGTCCATGGCGTATTCAGCACAGGAATCTTCATTGATTGAGCCAAGACAAAGGAAAGCTCAGGGAGGCAGCAACCGGGTAGAAAAGCATTTGTACTTCAAAGATGAGGCCAATGAGGTGAAAGGACAAACCCATGGCAAATAGTTTTCATCATCGGCAGAATTTCACGGAGCAATATTGCTGGGAGAGAAAAGGCACCACCAGAGGGAGGCACGCTCAACAAAACTACCTAGGGCAGGAGCCGGGTTTCCAAAGGCACTAGGCGTGTCAGGCCTCAGCATTGTAAGGAGGGTTCACTGAAGTCCCTGAGTGAAGTTTTCTCCGCTGTCCTACGTCTACGTTCCTAAAATTTACTCTGCGGTTTCTGATGATCCTGGGTTATGAACGGCCACCATTCACCGTTCTCTTTACACTCGTGCGTCTCCATCGACCTTAAAAGAAAGGGAGGACAGGCAACTGCTGGCAGGTAAATTCAGCACACTTTGTCTCAACAAAAAAGAGACAGCTCTGTGGTGACCCGTCTTCCACGGTAAAACATTTCCTAGCGAATAAGGAATCTTCACATCGCAATGACAATATGCGAGAATTGCCACCGATGGATTTGCCGCTGTGCCTACAAACATCATCTTGAGGCCATACAGTAGTGAATCAGGGGAACCCAGGCGCTTCACCCTTTACCCTAGACCAGTGAAATATTGTCTCTAAAATGCCCACATGCCTGTATCTATGCCCGTTTAAAGTTAACGCTAAACCGAAATCTTCTGTCCCACTATTTTGCAGCATTTTAAAGAAGTACACTGGGAAAGATTTTTCTGCAAGGAAGAAACTGCAGGCGCCGTGGCTGAAATGAGAATATCATGCTGCACGAGCTCTTTGCTCTCAGATGTAGAAGTGTCATCAGTGGGCATCCTAGAGAAACGGGACTTTAATAAGTGATCATCAACCTCTGTGAATTCCCTTTGTTCTATACGCCTGAGATAAAGAGTTGTCCTGAGTCACATGAACCTCCACCGAGTGGTCTTAATGTGGCGCGGGAACATGCCGGTATAAGAGAATTCCGAAGAAGGCTGAACGTCCACAATTGAATGGTCATTGCCAGAAATGAAGTGGCAACCGGATCAGACTGGGAAACTTAAGCTTCCATTAGACAATGAAGATGTGAGAATCTGGTACGTCCACAATTCACGGTTTCCTTAGATCCATGAAATTCCGTGTTGAATTTTAGTCAGAAAGTGAAAACTCCGGAGCCTCTGTTCAGCAGGACCGGGTGTAGCTCCCAGAGGCACACTGGTGCTCCTCTAGAATTTGGATAAAAATCGTTTTCACTGGAATAAAGAACCTTGATCAAGCCAGGTGGGTCTTGACAAACGAAATAGCTGCGTGTGCCTGGTATACTGACAAGCACCCACCTGTGCTAGTCCATGGCGTATTCAGCACAGGAATCTGCATCGATTGAGCCAAGACAAAGGAAAGCTCAGGGAGGAAGCACCCATGTAGAAAAGCATTTGTACTTCAAAGATGAGGCCAATGAGGTGAAAGGACAAACCCATGGCAAATAGTTTTCATCATCGGCAGAATTTCACGGAGCAATATTGCTGGGAGAGAAAAGGCACCACCAGAGGGAGGCACGCTCAACAAAACTACCTAGGGCAGGAGCCTGGTTGCCCCCAGGCACTAGGTGTGTCAGGCCTCAGCATTGTAAGGAGGGTTCACTGAAGTCCCTGAGTGAAGTTTTCTCCGCTGTCCTACGTCTACGTTCCTAAAATTTACTCTGCAGTTTCTGATGAACCTGGGTTATGAACAGCCACCATTCACCGTTCTCCTTACACTCGTGCGTCTCCATCGACCTTAAAAGAAAGGGAGGACAGGCAACTGCTGGCAGGTAAATCAGCACACTTTGTCTCAACAAAAAAGAGACAGCTCTGTGGTGACCCGTCTTCCACGGTAAAACATTTCCTAGCGAATAAGGAATCTTCACATCGCAATGACAATATGAGAGAATTGCGACCGATGGATATGCCGCTGTGCCTACAAACATCATCTTGAGGCCATACAGTAGTGAAGCACGGCAACCCAGGCGCTTCACCCTTTACCCTATACCAGTGAAACACTGTCTCTAAAATGCCCACATGCCTGTATCTATGCCCGTTTAAAGTTAACGCTAAACCGAAATCTTCTGTCCCACTATTTTGCAGCATTTTAAAGAAGTACACTGGGAAAGATTTTTCTGCAAGGAAGAAACTGCAGGCGGCGTGGCTGAAATGAGAATATCATGCTGCACGAGCTCTTTGCCCTCAGATGTAGAAATGTCATCAATGGGCATCATAGAGAAACGGGACTTTAATAAGTGATCATCAACCTCTGTGAATTCCCTTTGTTCTAGACGCCTGAAAGAAAGAGTTGTCCTGAGTCACATGAACCTCCACCGAGTGGTCTTAATGTGGCGCGGGAACATACCGGTATAAGAGAATTCCGAAGAAGGCTGAACGTCCACAATTGAATGGTCATTGCCAGAAATGAAGTGGCAGCCGGATCAGACTGGGAAACTTCAGCTTCCATTAGACAATGAAGATGTGAGAATCTGGTACGTAAATAATTCACGGTTTCCTTAGATCCATGAAATTCCGTGTAGAATTTTAGTCAGAAAATGAAAACTCCGGAGCCTCTGTTCAGCAGGCCCGGATGTAGCTCCCAGAGGCACACTGGTGCTCCTCTAGAATTTGGATAAAAATCGTTTTCACTGGAATAAAGAACCTTGATCAAGCCAGGTGGGTCTTGACAAACGAAATTGCTGCGTGTGCCTGGTATACTGACAAGCACCCACCTGTGCTAGTCCATGGCGTATTCAGCACAGGAATCTGCATCGATTGAGCCAAGACAAAGGAAAGCTCAGGGAGGCAGCACCCAGTAGAAAAGCATTTGTACTTCAAAGATGAGGCCAATGAGGTGAAAGGACAAACCCATGGCAAATAGTTTTCATCATCGGCAGAATTTCACGGAGCAATATTGCTGGGAGAGAAAAGGCACCACCAGAGGGAGGCACGCTCAACAAAACTACCTAGGGCAGGAGCCGGGTTGCCCAAGGCACTAGGCGTGTCAGGCCTCAGCATTGTAAGGAGGGTTCACTGAAGTCCCTGAGTGAAGTTTTCTCCGCTGTCTTACGTCTACGTTCCTAAAATTTACTCTGCGGTTTCTGATGAACCTGGGTTATGAACAGCCACCATTCACGGTTCTCCTTCCACTTGTGCGTCTCCATCGACCTTAAAAGAAAGGGAGGACAGGCAACTACTGGCAGGTAAATTCAGCACACTTTGTCTCAACAAAAAAGAGACAGCTCTGTGGTGACCCGTCTTCCACGGTAAAACATTTCCTAGCGAATAAGGAATCTTCACATCGCAATGACAATATGAGAGAATTGCGACCGATGGATATGCCGCTGTGCCTACAAACATCATCTTGAGGCCATACAGTAGTGAAGCACGGCAACCCAGCCGCTTCACCCTTTTCCCTAGACCAGTGAAACACTGTCTCTAAAATGCCCACATGCCTGTATCTATGCCCGTTTAAAGTTAACGCTAAACCGAAATCTTCTGTCCCACTATTTTGCAGCATTTTAAAGAAGTACACTGGGAAAGATTTTTCTGCAAGGAAGAAACTTCAGGCGGCGTGGCTCAAATGAGAATATCATGCTGCACAAGCTCTTTGCCCTCAGATGTAGAAGTGTCATCAGTGGGCATCATAGAGAAACGGGACTTTAATAAGTGATCATCAACCTCTGCGAATTCCCTTTGTTCTAGACGCCTGAAATAAAGAGTTGTCCTGAGTCACATGAACCTCCACCGAGTGGTCTTAATGTGGCGCGGGAACATGCCGGTATAAGAGAATTCCGAAGAAGGCTGAACGTCCACAATTGAATGGTCATTGCCAGAAATGAAGTGGCAGCCGGATCAGACTGGGAAACTTCAGCTTCCATTAGACAATGAAGATGTGAGAATCTGGTACGTCCACAATTCACGGTTTCCTTAGATCCATGAAATTCCGTGTTGAATTTTAGTCAGAAAATGAAAACTCCGGAGCCTCTGTTCAGCAGGCCCGGATGTAGCTCCCAGAGGCACACTGGTGCTCCTCTAGAATTTGGATAAAAATCGTTTTCACTGGAATAAAGAACCTTGATCAAGCCAGGTGGGTCTTGACAAACGAAATTGCTGCGTGTGCCTGGTATACTGACAAGCACCCACCTGTGCTAGTCCATGGAGTATTCAGCACAGGAATCTGCATTGATTGAGCCAAGACAAAGGAAAGCTCAGGGAGGCAGCACCCAGTAGAAAAGCATTTGTACTTCAAAGATGAGGCCAATGAGGTGAAAGGACAAACCCATGGCAAATAGTTTTCATCATTGGCAGAATTTCACGGAGCAATATTGCTGGGACAGAAAAGGCACCACCAGAGGGAGGCACGCTCAACAAAACTACCTAGGGCAGGAGCCTGGTTGCCTCCAGGCACTAGGCGTGTCAGGCCTCAGCATTGTAAGGAGGGTTCACTGAAGTCCCTGAGTGAAGTTTTCTCCGCTGTCCTACGTCTACGTTCCTAAAATTTACTCTGCGGTTTCTGATGATCCAGGGTTATGAACGGCCACCATTCACGGTTCTCCTTACACTCGTGCATCTCCATCGACCTTAAAAGAAAGGGAGGACAGGCAACTGCCGGCAGGTAAATTCAGCACACTTTGTCTCAACAAAAAAGAGACAGCTCTGTGGTGACCCGTCTTCCACGGTAAAACATTTCCTAGCGAATAAGGAATCTTCACATCGCAATGACAATATGAGAGAATTGCGACCGATGGATATGCCGCTGTGCCTACAAACATCATCTTGAGGCCATACAGTAGTGAAGCACGGCAACCCATCCGCTTCACCCTTTACCCTAGACCAGTGAAACACTGTCTCTAAAATGCCCACATGCCTGTATCTATGCCCGTTTAAAGTTAACGCTAAACCGAAATCTTCTGTCCCACTATTTTGCAGCATTTTAAAGAAGTACACTGGGAAAAATTTTTCTGCAAGGAAGAAACTGCAGGCGGCGTGGCTGAAATGAGAATATCATGCTGCACGAGCTCTTTGCCCTCAGATGTAGAAGTCTCATCTGTGGGCATCATAGAGAAATGGGACTTTAATAAGTGATCATCAACCTCTGCGAATTCCCTTAGTTCTAGACGCCTGAAATAAAGAGTTGTCCTGAGTCACATGAACCTCCACCGAGTGGTCTTAATGTGGCGCGGGAACATGCCGGTATAAGAGAATTCCGAAGAAGGCTGAACGTCCACAATTGAATGGTCATTGCCAGAAATGAAGTGGCAACCGGATCAGACTGGGAAACTTAAGCTTCCATTAGACAATGAAGATGTGAGAATCTGGTACGTCCACAATTCACGGTTTCCTTAGATCCATGAAATTCCGTGTTGAATTTTAGTCAGAAAGTGAAAACTCCGGAGCCTCTGTTCAGCAGGCCCGGGTGTAGCTCCCAGAGGCACACTGGTGCTCCTCTAGAATTTGGATAAAAATCGTTTTCACTGAAATAAAGAACCTTGATCAAGCCAGGTGGATCTTGACAAACGAAATTGCTGCGTGTGCCCAGTATACTGACAAGCACCCACCTGTGCTAGTCCATGGCGTATTCAGCACATGAATCTGCATCGATTGAGCCAAGACAAAGGAAAGCTCAGGGAGGAAGCACCCATGTAGAAAAGCATTTGTACTTCAAAGATGAGGCCAATGAGGTGATAGGACAAACCCATGGCAAATAGTTTTCATCATAGGCAGAATTTCACGGAGCAATATTGCTGGGAGAGAAAAGGCACCACCAGAGGGAGGCACGCTCAACAAAACTACCTAGGGCAGGAGCCTGGTTGCCCCCAGGCACTAGGTGTGTCAGGCCTCAGCATTGTAAGGAGGGTTCACTGAAGTCCCTGAGTGAAGTTTTCTCCGCTGTCCTACGTCTACGTTCCTAAAATTTACTCTGCAGTTTCTGATGAACCTGGGTTATGAACGGCCACCATTCACCGTTCTCCTTACACTCGTGCGTCTCCATCGACCTTAAAAGAAAGGGAGGACAGGCAACTGCTGGCAGGTAAATTCAGCACACTTTGTCTCAACAAAAAAGAGACAGCTCTGTGGTGACCCGTCTTCCACGGTAAAACATTTCCTAGCGAATAAGGAATCTTCACATAGCAATGACAATATGAGAGAATTGCGACCGATGGATATGCCGCTGTGCCTACAAACATCATCTTGAGGCCATACAGTATTGAAGCACGGCAACCCAGGCGCTTCACCCTTTACCCTATACCAGTGAAACACTGTCTCTAAAATGCCCACATGCCTGTATCTATGCCCGTTTAAAGTTAACGCTAAACCGAAATCTTCTGTCCCACTATTTTGCAGCATTTTAAAGAAGTACACTGGGAAAGATTTTTCTGCAAGGAAGAAACTTCAGGCGGCGTGGCTGAAATGAGAATATCATGCTGCACGAGCTCTTTGCCCTCAGATGTAGAAGTCTCATCAGTGGGCATCATAGAGAAACGGGACTTTAATAAGTGATCATCAACCTCTGTGAATTCCCTTTGTTCTAGACGCCTGAAATAAAGAGTTGTCCTGAGTCACATGAACCTCCACCGAGTGGTCTTAATGTGGCGCGGGAACATGCCGGTATAAGAGAATTCCGAAGAAGGCTGAACGTCCACAATTGAATGGTCATTGCCAGAAATGAAGTGGCAGCCGGATCAGACTGGGAAACTTCAGCTTCCATTAGACAATGAAGATGTGAGAATCTGGTACGTCCACAATTCACGGTTTCCTTAGATCCATGAAATTCCGTGTTGAATTTTAGTCAGAAAATGAAAACTCCGGAGCCTCTGTTCAGCAGGCCCGGGTGTAGCTCCCAGAGGCACACTGGTGCTCCTCTAGAATTTGGATAAAAATCGTTTTCACTGGAATAAAGAACCTTGATCAAGCCAGGTGGGTCTTGACAAACGAAATTGCTGCGTGTGCCTGGTATACTGACAAGCACCCACCTGTGCTAGTCTATGGCGTATTCAGCACAGGAATCTGCATTGATTGAGCCAAGACAAAGGAAAGCTCAGGGAGGCAGCACCCAGTAGAAAAGCATTTGTACTTCAAAGATGAGGCCAATGAGGTGAAAGGACAAACCCATGGCAAATAGTTTTCATCATCGGCAGAATTTCACGAAGCAATATTGCTGGGACAGAAAAGGCACCACCAGAGGGAGGCACGCTCAACAAAACTACCTAGGGCAGGAGCCTGGTTGCCCCCAGGCACTAGGCGTGTCAGGCCTCAGCATTGTAAGAGGGTTCACTGAAGTCCCTGAGTGAAGTTTTCTCCGCTGTCCTACGTCTACGTTCCTAAAATTTACTCTGCGGTTTCTGATGATCCAGGGTTATGAACGGCCACCATTCACGGTTCTCCTTACACTCGTGCGTCTCCATCAACCTTAAAAGAAAGGGAGGACAGGCAAGTGCCGGCAGGTAAATTCAGCACACTTTGTCTCAACAAAAATGAGACAGCTCTGTGGTGACCCGTCTTCCACGGTAAAACATTTCCTAGCGAATAAGGAATCTTCACATCGCAATGACAATATGAGAGAATTGCCACCGATGGATTTGCCGCTGTGCCTACAAACATCATCTTGAGGCCATACACTAGTCAAGCACGGGAACCCAGGCGCTTCACCCTTTACCCTAGACCAGTGAAGCATTGTCTCTAAAATGCCCACATGCCTATATCTATGCCCGTTTAAAGTTAACGCTAAACCGAAATCTTCTGTCCCACTATTTTGCAGCATTTTAAAGAAGTACAATGGGAAAGATTTTTCTGCAAGGAAGAAACTGCAGGCGGCGTGGCTGAAATGAGAATATCATGCTGCACGAGCTCTTTGCTCTCAGATGTAGAAGTGTCATCAGTGGGCATCCTAGAGAAACGGGACTTTAATAAGTGATCATCAACCTCTATGAATTCCCTTTGTTCTATACGCCTGAGATAAAGAGTTGTCCTGAGTCACATGAACCTCCACCGAGTGGTCTTAATGTGGCGCGGGAACATGCCGGTATAAGAGAATTCCGAAGAAGGCTGAACGTCCACAATTTAATGGTCATTGCCAGAAATGAAATGGCAGCCGGATCAGACTGGGAAACTTCAGCTTCCATTAGACAATGAAGATGTGAGAATCTGGTACGTCCACAATTCACGGATTCCTTAGATCCATGAAATTCCGTGTTGAATTTTAGTCAGAAAGTGAAAACTCCGGAGCCTATGTTCAGCAGGCCCGGGTGTAGCTCCCAGAGGCACACTGGTGCTCCTCTAGAATTTGGATAAAAATCGTTTTCACTGGAATAAAGAACCTTGATCAAGCCTGTTGGGTCTTGACAAACGAAATTGCTGCGTGTGCCTGGTATACTGACAAGCACCCACCTGTGCTAGTCCATGGCGTATTCAGCACAGGAATCTGCATCGATTGAGCCAAGACAAAGGAAAGCTCAGGGAGGAAGCACCCGTGTAGAAAAACATTTGTACTTCAAAGATGAGGCCAATGAGGTGAAAGGACAAACCCATGGCAAATAGTTTTCATCATCGGCAGAATTTCACGGAGCAATATTGCTGGGAGAGAAAAGGCACCACCAGAGGGAGGCACGCTCAACAAAACTACCTAGGGCAGGAGCCTGGTTGCCCCCAGGCACTAGGTGTGTCAGGCCTCAGCATTGTAAGGAGGGTTCACTGAAGTCCCTGAGTGAAGTTTTCTCCGCTGTCCTACGTCTACGTTCCTAAAATTTACTCTGCAGTTTCTGATGAACCTGGGTTATGAACAGCCACCATTCACCGTTCTCCTTACACTCGTGCGTCTCCATCGACCTTAAAAGAAAGGGAGGACAGGCAACTGCTGGCAGGTAAATTCAGCACACTTTGTCTCAACAAAAAAGAGACAGCTCTGTGGTGACCCGTCTTCCACGGTAAAACATTTCCTAGCGAATAAGGAATCTTCACATCGCAATGACAATATGAGAGAATTGCGACCGATGGATATGCCGCTGTGCCTACAAACATCATCTTGAGGCCATACAGTAGTGAAGCACGGCAACCTAGGTGCTTCACCCTTTACCCTATACCAGTGAAACACTGTCTCTAAAATGCCCACATGCCTGTATCTATGCCCGTTTAAAGTTAACGCTAAACCGAAATCTTCTGTCCCACTATTTTGCAGCATTTTAAAGAAGTACACTGGGAAAGATTTTTCTGCAAGGAAGAAACTTCAGGCGGCGTGGCTGAAATGAGAATATCATGCTGCACGAGCTCTTTGCCCTCAGATGTAGAAGTCTCATCAGTGGGCATCATAGAGAAACGGGACTTTAATAAGTGATCATCAACCTCTGTGAATTCCCTTTGTTCTAGACGCCTGAAATAAAGAGTTGTCCTGAGTCACATGAACCTCCATCGAGTGGTCTTAATGTGGCGCGGGAACATGCCGGTATAAGAGAATTCCGAAGAAGGCTGAACGTCCACAATTGAATGGTCATTGCCAGAAATGAAGTGGCAGCCGGATCAGACTGGGAAACTTCAGCTTCCATTAGACAATGAAGATGTGAGAATCTGGTACGTCCACAATTCACGGTTTCCTTAGATCCATGAAATTCCGTGTTGAATTTTAGTCAGAAAATGAAAACTCCGGAGCCTCTGTTCAGCAGGCCCGGATGTAGCTCCCAGAGGCACACTGGTGCTCCTCTAGAATTTGGATAAAAATCGTTTTCACTGGAATAAAGAACCTTGATCAAGCCAGGTGGGTCTTGACAAACGAAATTGCTGCGTGTGCCTGGTATACTGACAAGCACCCACCTGTGCTAGTCCATGGAGTATTCAGCACAGGAATCTGCATTGTTTGAGCCAAGACAAAGGAAAGCTCAGGGAGGCAGCACCCAGTAGAAAAGCATTTGTACTTCAAAGATGAGGCCAATGAGGTGAAAGGACAAACCCATGGCAAATAGTTTTCATCATAGGCAGAATTTCACGGAGCAATATTGCTGGGACAGAAAAGGCACCACCAGAGGGAGGCACGCTCAACAAAACTACCTAGGGCAGGAGCCTGGTTGCCCCCAGGCACTAGGCGTGTCAGGCCTCAGCATTGTAAGGAGGGTTCACTGAAGTCCCTGAGTGAAGTTTTCTCCGCTGTCCTACGTCTACGTTCCTAAAATTTACTCTGCGGTTTCTGATGATCCAGGGTTATGAACGGCCACCATTCACGGTTCTCCTTACACTCGTGCGTCTCCATCGACCTTTAAAGAAAGGGAGGACAGGCAACTGCCGGCAGGTAAATTCAGCACACTTTGTCTCAACAAAAAAGAGACAGCTCTGTGTTGACCCGTCTTCCACGGTAAAACATTTCCTAGCGAATAAGGAATCTTCACATCGCAATGACAATATGAGAGAATTGCGACCGATGGATATGCCGCTGTGCCTACAAACATCATCTTGAGGCCATACAGTAGTGAAGCACGGCAACCCAGCCGCTTCACCCTTTACCCTAGACCAGTGAAACACTGTCTCTAAAATGCCCACATGCCTGTATCTATGCCCGTTTAAAGTTAACGCTAAACCGAAATCTTCTGTCCCACTATTTTGCAGCATTTTAAAGAAGTACACTGGGAAAAATTTTTCTGCAAGGAAGAAACTGCAGGCGGCGTGGCTGAAATGAGAATATCATGCTGCACGAGCTCTTTGCCCTCAGATGTAGAAGTCTCATCTGTGGGCATCATAGAGAAATGGGACTTTAATAAGTGATCATCAACCTCTGCGAATTCCCTTAGTTCTAGACGCCTGAAATAAAGAGTTGTCCTGAGTCACATGAACCTCCACCGAGTGGTCTTAATGTGGCGCGGGAACATGCCGGTATAAGAGAATTCCGAAGAAGGCTGAACGTCCACAATTGAATGGTCATTGCCAGAAATGAAGTGGCAACCGGATCAGACTGGGAAACTTAAGCTTCCATTAGACAATGAAGATGTGAGAATCTGGTACGTCCACAATTCACGGTTTCCTTAGATCCATGAAATTCCGTGTTGAATTTTAGTCAGAAAGTGAAAACTCCGGAGCCTCTGTTCAGCAGGCCCGGGTGTAGCTCCCAGAGGCACACTGGTGCTCCTCTAGAATTTGGATAAAAATCGTTTTCACTGAAATAAAGAACCTTGATCAAGCCAGGTGGATCTTGACAAACGAAATTGCTGCGTGTGCCCAGTATACTGACAAGCACCCACCTGTGCTAGTCCATGGCGTATTCAGCACAGGAATCTGCATCGATTGAGCCAAGACAAAGGAAAGCTCAGGGAGGAAGCACCCATGTAGAAAAGCATTTGTACTTCAAAGATGAGGCCAATGAGGTGATAGGACAAACCCATGGCAAATAGTTTTCATCATCGGCAGAATTTCACGGAGCAATATTGCTGGGACAGAAAAGGCACCACCAGAGGGAGGCACGCTCAACAAAACTACCTAGGGCAGGAGCCTGGTTGCCCCCAGGCACTAGGCGTGTCAGGCCTCAGCATTGTAAGGAGGGTTCACTGAAGTCCCTGAGTGAAGTTTTCTCCGCTGTCCTACGTCTACGTTCCTAAAATTTACTCTGCAGTTTCTGATGAACCTGGGTTATGAACAGCCACCATTCACCGTTCTCCTTACACTCGTGCGTCTCCATCGACCTTAAAAGAAAGGGAGGACAGGCAACTGCTGGCAGGTAAATTCAGCACACTTTGTCTCAACAAAAAAGAGACAGCTCTGTGGTGACCCGTCTTCCACGGTAAAACATTTCCTAGCGAATAAGGAATCTTCACATAGCAATGACAATATGAGAGAATTGCGACCGATGGATATGCCGCTGTGCCTACAAACATCATCTTGAGGCCATACAGTATTGAAGCACGGCAACCCAGGCGCTTCACCCTTTACCCTATACCAGTGAAACACTGTCTCTAAAATGCCCACATGCCTGTATCTATGCCCGTTTAAAGTTAACGCTAAACCGAAATCTTCTGTCCCACTAATTTGCAGCATTTTAAAGAAGTACACTGGGAAAGATTTTTCTGCAAGGAAGAAACTTCAGGCGGCGTGGCTGAAATGAGAATATCATGCTGCACGAGCTCTTTGCCCTCAGATGTAGAAGTCTCATCAGTGGGCATCATAGAGAAACGGGACTTTAATAAGTGATCATCAACCTCTGTGAATTCCCTTTGTTCTAGACGCCTGAAATAAAGAGTTGTCCTGAGTCACATGAACCTCCACCGAGTGGTCTTAATGTGGCGCGGGAACATGCCGGTATAAGAGAATTCCGAAGAAGGCTGAACGTCCACAATTGAATGGTCATTGCCAGAAATGAAGTGGCAGCCGGATCAGACTGGGAAACTTCAGCTTCCATTAGACAATGAAGATGTGAGAATCTGGTACGTCCACAATTCACGGTTTCCTTAGATCCATGAAATTCCGTGTAGAATTTTAGTCAGAAAATGAAAACTCCGGAGCCTCTGTTCAGCAGGCCCGGGTGTAGCACCCAGAGGCACACTGGTGCTCCTCTAGAATTTGGATAAAAATCGTTTTCACTGGAATAAAGAACCTTGATCAAGCCAGGTGGGTCTTGACAAACGAAATTGCTGCGTGTGCCTGGTATACTGACAAGCACCCACCTGTGCTAGTCCATGGCGTATTCAGCACAGGAATCTGCATCGATTGAGCCAAGACAAAGGAAAGCTCAGGGAGGCAGCACCCAGTACAAAAGCATTTGTACTTCAAAGATGAGGCCAATGAGGTGAAAGGACAAACCCATGTCAAATAGTTTTCATCATCGGCAGAATTTCACGGAGCAATATTCCTGGGAGAGAAAAGGCACCACCAGAGGGAGGCACGCTCACCAAAACTACCTAGGGCAGGAGCCTGGTTTTCCCCAGGCACTAGGCGTGTCAGGCCTCAGCATTGTAAGGAGGGTTCACTGAAGTCCCTGAGTGAAGTTTTCTCCGCTGTCCTACGTCTACGTTCCTAAAATTTACTCTGCGGTTTCTGATGATCCAGGGTTATGAACGGCCACCATTCACGGTTCTCCTTACACTCGTGCGTCTCCATCGACCTTAAAAGAAAGGGAGGACAGGCAACTGTCGGCAGGTAAATTCAGCACACTTTGTCTCAACAAAAATGAGACAGCTCTGTGGTGACCCGTCTTCCACGGTAAAACATTTCCTAGCGAATAAGGAATCTTCCCATCGCAATGACAATATGAGAGAATTGCCACCGATGGATTTGCCGCTGTGCCTACAAACATCATCTTGAGGCCATACACTAGTCAAGCACGGGAACCCAGGCGTTTCACCCTTTACCCTAGACCAGTGAAACATTGTCTCTAAAATGCCCACATGCCTATATCTATGCCCGTTTAAAGTTAACGCTAAACCGAAATCTTCTGTCCCACTATTTTGCAGCATTTTAAAGAAGTACACTGGGAAAGATTTTTCTGCAAGGAAGAAACTGCAGGCGGCGTGGCTGAAATGAGAATATCATGCTGCACGAGCTCTTTGCCCTCAGATGAAGAAGTGTCATCTGTGGGCATCATAGAGAAATGGGACTTTAATAAGTGATCATCAACCTCTGCGAATTCCCTTAGTTCTAGACGCCTGAAATAAAGAGTTGTCCTGAGTCACATGAACCTCC
Organism: Tenrec ecaudatus; assembly: GCF_050624435.1. NCBI lineage: Eukaryota > Metazoa > Chordata > Mammalia > Afrosoricida > Tenrecidae > Tenrec > Tenrec ecaudatus. Next base: position 6,048 of record NW_027459541.1, on the reverse strand, counting down.
ACCGAGTGGTCTTAATGTGGCGCGGGAACATGCCGGTATAAGAGAATTCCGAAGAAGGCTGAACGTCCACAATTGAATGGTCATTGCCAGAAATGAAGTGGCAACCGGATCAGACTGGGAAACTTAAGCTTCCATTAGACAATGAAGATGTGAGAATCTGGTACGTCCACAATTCACGGTTTCCTTAGATCCATGAAATTCCGTGTTGAATTTTAGTCAGAAAGTGAAAACTCCTGAGCCTATGTTCAGTAGGCCCGGGTGTAGCTCCCAGAGGCACACTGGTGCTCCTCTAGAATTTGGATAAAAATCGTTTTCACTGGAATAAAGAACCTTGATCAAGCCAGGTGGGTCTTGACAAACGAAATTGCTGCGTGTGCCTGGTATACTGACAAGCACCCACCTGTGCTAGTCCATGGCGTATTCAGCACAGGAATCTGCATCGATTGAGCCAAGACAAAGGAAAGCTCAGGGAGGAAGTACCCGTGTTGAAAAGCATTTGTACTTCAAAGATGAGGCCAATGAGGTGAAAGGACAAACCCATGGCAAATAGTTTTCATCATCGGCAGAATTTCACGGAGCAATATTGCTGGGAGAGAAAAGGCACCACAAGAGGGAGGCACGCTCAACAAATCTACCTAGGGCAGGAGCCGTGTTGCCCAAGGCACTAGGCGTGTCAGGCCTCAGCATTGTAAGGAGGGTTCACTGAAGTCCCTGAGTGAAGTTTTCTCCGCTGTCCTACGTCTACGTTCCTAAAATTTACTCTGCAGTTTCTGATGATCCAGGGTTATGAACGGCCACCATTCACCGTTCTCCTTACACTCATGCGTCTCCATCGACCTTGAAAGAAAGGGAGGACAGGCAACAGCCGGCAGGTAAATTCAGCACACTTTGTCTCAACAAAAAAGAGACAGCTCTGTGGTGACCCGTCTTCCACGGTAAAACATTTCCTAGCGAATAAGGAATCTTCACTTCGCAATGACAATATGAGAGAATTGCCACCGATGGATTTGCCGCTGTGCCTACAAACATCATCTTGAGGCCATACAGTAGTGAAGCACGGGAACCCAGGCGCTTCACCCTTTACCCTAGACCAGTGAAACATTGTCTCTAAAATGCCCACATGCCTGTATCTATGCCCGTTTAAAGTTAACGCTAAACCGAAATCTTCTGTCCCACTATTTTGCAGCATTTTAAAGAAGTACACTGGGAAAGATTTTTCTGCAAGGAAGAAACTGCAGGCGGCGTGGCTGAAATGAGAATATCATGCTGCACGAGCTCTTTGCTCTCAGATGTAGAAGTGTCATCAGTGGACATCATAGAGAAACGGGACTTTAATAAGTGATCATCAACCTCTGTGAATTCCCTTTGTTCTAGACGCCTGAAATAAAGAGTTGTCCTGAGTCACATGAACCTCCACCGAGTGGTCTTAATGTGGAGCAGGAACATGCCGGTATAAGAGAATTCCGAAGAAAGCTGAACGTCCACAATTGAATGGTCATTGCCAGATATGAAGTGTCAACCGGATCAGACTGGGAAACTTAAGCTTCCATTAGACAATGAAGATGTGAGAATCTGGTACGTCCACAATTCACGGTTTCCTTAGATCCATGAAATTCCGTATAGAATTTCAGTCAGGATGTGAAAATACCGGAGCCTCTGTTCAGGAGGCCCGGGTGTAGCTCCAAGAGGCACACTGGTGCTCCTCTAGAATTTGGATAAAAATCGTTTTCACTGGAATAAAGAACCTTGATCAAGCCAGGTGGGTCTTTAGAAACGAAATTGCTGCGTGTCCCCGGTATACTGACAAGCACCCACCTGTGCTAGTCCATGGCGTATTCAGCACAGGAATCTGCATCGATTGAGCCAAGACAAAGGAAAGCTCAGGGAGGAAGCACCCGTGTAGAAAAGCATTTGTACTTCAAAGATGAAGCCAATGAGGTGAAAGGACAAACCCATGGCAAATAGTTTTCATCATCGGCCGAATTTCACGGAGCAATATTGCTGGGAGAGAAAAGGCACCACCAGTGGGAGGCACGCTCAACAAATCTACCTAGGGCAGGAGCCGTGTTGCCCAAGGCACTAGGCGTATCATGCCTCAGCATTGTAAGGAGGGTTCACTGAAGTCCCTGAGTGAAGTTTTCTCCGCTGTCCTACGTCTACGTTCTTAAAATTTACTCTGCGGTTTCTGATGAACCTGGGTTATGAACAGCCACCATACACGGTTCTCCTTACACTCGTGCGTCTCCATCGACCTTAAAAGAAAGGGAGGAAAGGCAACTGCTGGCAGGTAAATTCAGCACACTTTGTCTCAACAAAAAAGAGACAGCTCTGTGGTGACCCGTCTTCCACGGTAAAACATTTCCTAGCGAATAAGGAATCTTCACATCGCAATGACAATATGAGAGAATTGCGACCGATGGATATGCCGCTGTGCCTACAAACATCATCTTGAGGCCATACAGTAGTGAAGCACGGGAACCCAGGCGCTTCACCCTTTACCCTATACCAGTGAAACACTGTCTCTAAAATGCCCACATGCCTGTATCTATGCCCGTTTAAAGTTAACGCTAAACCGAAATCTTCTGTCCCACTATTTTGCAGCATTTTAAAGAGGTACACTGGGAAAGATTTTTCTGCAAGGAAGAAACTGCAGGCGGCGTGGCTGAAATGAAAATTTCATGCTGCACGAGCTCTTTGCCCTCAGATGAAGAAGTGTCATCTGTGGGCATCATAGAGAAATGGGACTTTAATAAGTGATCATCAACCTCTGCGAATTCCCTTAGTTCTAGACGCCTGAAATAAAGAGTTGTCCTGAGTCACATGAACCTCCACCGAGTGGTCTTAATGTGGCGCGGGAACATGCCGGTATAAGAGAATTCCGAAGAAGGCTGAACGTCCACAATTGAATGGTCATTGCCAGAAATGAAGTGGCAACCGGATCAGACTGGGAAACTTAAGCTTCCATTAGACAATGAAGATGTGAGAATCTGGTACGTCCACAATTCACGGTTTCCTTAGATCCATGAAATTCCGTGTTGAATTTTAGTCAGAAAGTGAAAACTCCTGAGCCTATGTTCAGTAGGCCCGGGTGTAGCTCCCAGAGGCACACTGGTGCTCCTCTAGAATTTGGATAAAAATCGTTTTCACTGGAATAAAGAACCTTGATCAAGCCAGGTGGGTCTTGACAAACGAAATTGCTGCGTGTGCCTGGTATACTGACAAGCACCCACCTGTGCTAGTCCATGGCGTATTCAGCACAGGAATCTGCATCGATTGAGCCAAGACAAAGGAAAGCTCAGGGAGGAAGTACCCGTGTTGAAAAGCATTTGTACTTCAAAGATGAGGCCAATGAGGTGAAAGGACAAACCCATGGCAAATAGTTTTCATCATCGGCAGAATTTCACGGAGCAATATTGCTGGGAGAGAAAAGGCACCACAAGAGGGAGGCACGCTCAACAAATCTACCTAGGGCAGGAGCCGTGTTGCCCAAGGCACTAGGCGTGTCAGGCCTCAGCATTGTAAGGAGGGTTCACTGAAGTCCCTGAGTGAAGTTTTCTCCGCTGTCCTACGTCTACGTTCCTAAAATTTACTCTGCAGTTTCTGATGATCCAGGGTTATGAACGGCCACCATTCACCGTTCTCCTTACACTCCTGCGTCTCCATTGACCTTAAAAGAAAGGGAGGACAGGCAACTGATGACAGGTAAATTCAGCACACTTTGTCTAAACACAAAAGAGACAGCTCTCTGGTGACCCGTCTTCCACGGTAAAACATTTCCTAGCGAATAAGGAATCTTCCCATCGCAATGACCATATGAGAGATTGCCAACGATTGATTTGCCGCTGTGCCTACAAACATCATCTTCAGGCCATACAGTAGTGAAGCATGAGAACCCAAGCGCTTCACCCTTTACCCTATACCAGTGAAACACTGTCTCTAAAATGCCCACATGCCTGTATCTATGCCCGTTTAAAGTTAACGCTAAACCGAAATCTTCTGTCCCACTATTTTGCAGCATTTTAAAGAAGTACACTGGGAAAGATTTTTCTGCAAGGAAGAAACTGCAGGCGGCGTGGCTGAAATGAGAATATCATGCTGCACGAGCTCTTTGCTCTCAGATGTAGAAGTGTCATCAGTGGACATCATAGAGAAACGGGACTTTAATAAGTGATCATCAACCTCTGTGAATTCCCTTTGTTCTAGACGCCTGAAATAAAGAGTTGTCCTGAGTCACATGAACCTCCACCGAGTGGTCTTAATGTGGAGCAGGAACATGCCGGTATAAGAGAATTCCGAAGAAAGCTGAACGTCCACAATTGAATGGTCATTGCCAGATATGAAGTGTCAACCGGATCAGACTGGGAAACTTAAGCTTCCATTAGACAATGAAGATGTGAGAATCTGGTACGTCCACAATTCACGGTTTCCTTAGATCCATGAAATTCCGTGTAGAATTTCAGTCAGGATGTGAAAATACCGGAGCCTCTGTTCAGGAGGCCCGGGTGTAGCTCCAAGAGGCACACTGGTGCTCCTCTAGAATTTGGATAAAAATCGTTTTCACTGGAATAAAGAACCTTGATCAAGCCAGGTGGGTCTTTAGAAACGAAATTGCTGCGTGTCCCCGGTATACTGACAAGCACCCACCTGTGCTAGTCCATGGCGTATTCAGCACAGGAATCTGCATCGATTGAGCCAAGACAAAGGAAAGCTCAGGGAGGCAGCACCCGTGTAGAAAAGCATTTGTACTTCAAAGATGAGGCCAATGAGGTGAAAGGACAAACCCTTGGCAAATAGTTTTCATCATCGGCCGAATTTCACGGAGCAATATTGCTGGGAGAGAAAAGGCACCACCTGAGGGAGGCACGCTCAACAAAACTACCTAGGGCAGGAGCCTGGTTGCCCCCTGGCACTAGGCGTGTCAGGCCTCAGCATTGTAAGGAGGGTTCACTGAAGTCCCTGAGTGAAGTTTTCTCCGCTGTCCAAGTCTACGTTCCTAAAATTTACTCTGCGGTTTCTGATGATCCTGGGTTATGAATGGCCACCATTCACCGTTCTCCTTACACTCGTGCCTCTCCATCGACCTTAAAAGAAAGGGAGGACAAGCAACTGCTGGCAGGTAAATTCAGCACACTTTGTCTAAACACAAAAGAGACAGCTCTCTGGTGACCCGTCTTCCACGGTAAAACATTTCCTAGCGAATAAGGAATCTTCCCATCGCAATGACCATATGAGAGATTGCCAACGATTGATTTGCCGCTGTGCCTACAAACATCATCTTCAGGCCATACAGTAGTGAAGCATGAGAACCCAAGCGCTTCACCCTTTACCCTATACCAGTGAAACACTGTCTCTAAACATGCCCACATGCCTGTATCTATGTCCGTTTAAAGTTAACGCTAAACAGAAATCTTCTGTCCCACTATTTTGCAGCATTTTAAAGAAGTACACTGGGAAAGATTTTTCTGCAAGGAAGAAACTGCAGGCGGCGTGGCTGAAATGAGAATATCATGCTGCACAAGCTCTTTGCCCTCAGATGTAGAAGTGTCTTCAGTGGGCTTCATAGAGAAACGGGACTTTAATAAGTGATCATCAACCTCTGTGAATTCCCTTTGTTCTAGACGCCTGAAATAAAGAGTTGTCCTGAGTCACATGAACCTCCACCGAGTGGTCTTAATGTGGCGCGGGAACATGCCGGTATAAGAGAATTCCGAAGAAGGCTGAACGTCCACAATTGAATGGTCATTGCCAGAAATGAAGTGGCAGCCGGATCAGACTGGGAAACTTCAGCTTCCATTAGACAATGAAGATGTGAGAATCTGGTACGTCCATAATTCACGGTTTCCTTAGATCCATGAAATTCCGTGTAGAATTTTAGTCAGAAAATGAAAACTCCGGAGCCTCTGTTCAGCAGGCCCGGGTGTAGCTCCCAGAGGCACACTGGTGCTCCTCTAGAATTTGGATACAAATCGTTTTCACTGGAATAAAGAACCTTGATCAAGCCCCGGGGGTCTTGACAAACGAAATTGCTGCGTGTGCCCGGTATACTGA